>NC_049208.1:38582905-38882905 GCF_013347855.1 Anguilla anguilla | reverse complement strand
TGAAAATAATGGGAACCAGGACTGGCCTGTAATTTCACATTATAATGTCTATTACAATGTCAGAAATAAGTAACATTGTTTAAAAGAAAAGGCCATTTGAGACAGCCATATAACAATAAAAAAAAAAAAAAAACGTTTCACTTTGTTGGGTTTAGTCTTTCAAAGATCAAAGTGTCTCTGATTCATGGCAAGTTAATCCATGCTTTAATATATCTCTGTCCAGAAGAAAGTTTGAGCTTCAGTGTGCAATCTACTTTGAACTAATTTCCACCAGTACCCTCTGGTTCTTTTGACAGAGCTCAGCTTGAAATATCTCACTCCAGAATATTAAGCCTTCCCTACATTTTATAGATTTCAATCATATCCCTCCCCCCACCCCAGTGAAGAGGTGAAGGTCATCATAAGTTTCACTTCATAAATCCACAATAGAGCACAGTATACTGTGTTATCTAAATAAAGCCTTGCCTTGCATGAGCACACCCTGATTTGATGTGTATTCAATACATGTAGCTTTACTTAGCCTTTACTAAGCCTAAACAGTCAATCAAACTTGAATTCATTTTTAAATTTAAAGTGTTCATGAAACAAGCTCTAGTTGTTGTTCACAAATTTAAACCAAATGATAACTATCTATGTAAAACAATGCAAATTGCCATTTCTTCTGAGATTGTTGTTTAATATTATACATATATATATATACAGCAATCCTCTGCTTTAAATGGTGTTTTATGTTCAGCATCCTAATTCTTACTAATGACTAAAACAGCATGTCAGCAATAAAATATGCACCACGTCATCTGTCACATTCCCTGCTCATGGCAACCCATCCAGTGCAAGCAATGCTGAAAGCTGAATTTGGCAGGCAGAGTCCACTAGAATTCATAGAAGACCATGTGCTTGAAAAGTATCATCCGGAGGGTGACTGATGATGCCTGTCTCCAAAGTTTCAACAGGATGATAAGTGCAAAAATCAAGACTACAGGAACAGTCTAATAATTACGAACATCTTTCGATTATGGCTCATACACACTGACATCATTGTATTAAAGATTTTTTGTGCAGGGGCTTTTTGCCTTCAGTCCCGTCTTCTTGTATGCATGTTGCATGCACTGTTGTCACTGAGGTTGTACTGGTGTAGTTTTCTCTTTATGGTTGTCTTTACAACATCTATGCTTACATCTCGGAGAGTGTTTTTCATCTGTTTGATTTTTCTTCATGATTGAAAGTATTCTTTGGTAATTCGGTAGAGTGATATTCCGTGGTCTACCAGGTTGTTTGGTTTTGCTGAGCTCTCAAGTGTGTTCTTGCTTCTTAACAACACATCAAACAGTTGATTTTGACATACCCATTGTTTTGTTTATGATTTGTTTTTTCAGACTTTTCAGTCTCATGAAGGCCTGCTTTACTGGTGCTGATGCTTCTTTGATCCTCATGTTAAGACAACGGCAACATATATATATATATATATATATATATATATATATATATATATATATGAACATACATTTCCGCACTAGTTAGTTAATTGATTAGTTAATTAGTTGAATCAGGTGTCATAGTGCTGGACTAAAACAAAAACCTGCATCTACGTGGCCCTTTTCAGATAAGATTGGATGCCCCTGCTTTAAAGTGTTACATAGGCATAACAGTGAGGGACCATCGGAGCCCAATAAAATCTGTCTTTCCATTTTCCCTTCAGTTTATGCAAATGCGGAATTGTATTTGTAATTCAGATGAAGTTGCAGTGATTGAGTCATAAGAGACTCTCGGTTTTTCAATGCTTTTAACATCATTAAATTTCCATCACCAAAAATCCTGGAGAGGAAATATCTCTTAGATGAAATCCCAATGCCATACTTTGGTTCTGACCTACAGAATTGACTATGTCACAAAAATAAACGTACCGCTACTGAGGTAAGAAACAAGAATGTAGATCTTGATTAATCACTTTCCATTTGCCTCATTTTCCCCTTTGTTTAGGATTTTTAAAAATGTAGAGTATAATTATTTATGATTGACACCATTATCAATTTATTCATAGTTTCGCTTTCTGAAAACTATCCTAATCTACCACTTAAATTCTGCAAAATCATTTTATAACTGGCCTTCCTGAATCTTCTATTAGATATGGTGTCCACTTGTGCATGATGGCCGTCCAGCTTAGCTGTTGGACTGCAGGGTAAAAAGTATTAGCTGGCAAACGCTCTGGAGGAGTGATTGCTGTTTTGGCACTCATACATTTTACAGAGGAGGTTGCAGTGATGGAATAAGCTAATTAATACAACTGGGTATTACAAATCGAGCAGTCAAAAATCTGGGTTAAAACTGGTTATGAAAGGACTGCTGAGTGGCCCATCCTGGTAAAGCATTACTTTAGTGCATGGATGTGCGCCATGGCATCACCACTGGACATTGCTAACTATGGAGATAAGCAGAAAAAAAGCAGAAAAAGTGAAAAGATGCAGTAGCTCTGATCTCTGAAAATATTATACCATGCAGCCATTTACATAATTACTCTGGATTTTCTCATGATTTGAATCCCAGGTCAAAAGTTGAATTCCCATTCCACTAATGCATTTGCATTAGGCTAAATTATTATAAGGAGCTGGGGTTATGGTCGATTAAGTTAATTCATTATTCAGCCGAACCATTAAGTAATTTATTCATTTTTTCCTTAACTTTCTACATACATTTCAAGTCAACAGGCTTTATTTACAGTTCAAGCTTGTAGGTTTTAATATTTTCGTTTACTGTGCAGTACTTAATCAAAACCATAATAGAGGTGTGGTATGTAAATGTATTTATGAAATAAGAATGGAACATTTGATATAAAATCAACCATTGGCATTTACACTTTTAGCAGAATTTGTCAAAATACCTACCTCATATTCAAATATAAGATGCAAAGGATGTAGTATTTCTTCAAGGGCAATGCTTTGCACTGAATTGATAAATTATTTTATGCTTGATTACTTTTGCACTTTCTCTTTTCATGGGCCCCAGCAATCTGTTCCATCTTTCATGTGCGTTGATCTGTGGCATCTTCCCTGGGAGACCAGGCTCGGAGTTCTGCCACTTTATGTAATCTTTATTTATGAGCTATGTTGCACACCTGCTAGACTTAAAAATCTAATTCATGCAGATGACATGTTCTTATTTTCTACAGGTGGACTGTGGAGGATTAACTTTCCCTAGGTCAATAGTAATAAGGACGGTATGCGTTCCTGATTCATCAAGAAGATTTGCATTTAACTGTGCGCAATGATTTGTACACCAAAAATATGTGAATCAAGGACAATCACTCCTAAATGATGAAGTATTGCATTGAGAGTGTAATGTCAATGAAGCCAGACCACAAGAAATACAGCAGTAGATGATCTGAAGCATTTTCTATATGATTGCATCACGTGTGTTGTATCTTTGGTTTCTGGCACAATCCTTTTATTCTCATTACTCAAGAAAGGTGCATGGGGCCTATAATCTGGGAAACAATTGTAATAAAAAAAGCTCAAAAGGGATGGGCCTAGTGCTGCTAAAAAGCATGGCACTTACTATGTTTGGGGTTCAGGATATCTAATAAAAACAGACCAACGGTAAAGCTGCTATATTTAAGAGAATAAAAAGATAAAATAGCCTATATACTGTAGAGAAGCACCAAAGGCAAGTTGGAGTGAGATTGCTGGCAATTGTGTGCACAATACCTAAGGCTAAGTGAGATGTGGATCGTAGATATAGAATTACTGAATTACTGAATCAGACACAATATAATTGCTAAGGATGAACTGACTGAAATGTGTGTTTTTTTGTTTGTTTCTTAATGTTGGTTCTCATGTAATTAATGGGTTGTAAGGAGCACTGATGGAGAACAGCACAGACCAAAATTGTTAAATATTTCCTGAGGATATATTCCCACAATCCTTTGTGCATTTTATTGTTTGGGCAATGAGTTGCAAGTTTTTCATAAATCACTTTCTGTATTGCCACAGATTGCTCTGTAATCCACCTACTGTGTGGTTGCTCAGAAGGATTCGACCATACCTGACGGTGCACTCCACCCAGCTGCTCGTCCAGGCTACGGTGACCTCTCGCCTTAATTACTGCAACTCTCTCCTTGCAAGCCTGCCAGCTTGTGCCATACAGCCACTACAGATGATTCAGAATGCCACTTCCCGACTCATCTACACCCTTCCCAAATTCTCCCACGTCACTCCTCTGCTGCGATCACTCCACTGGCTACCGGTCACTGCCAGGATCCGGTTCAAAGCCCTGACCCTTGCCTACACTGCAGCCAACAGGACAGCCCCCATCTCCTTGCAGGACATGATTTGATCCTATGTGCCTGCTCGACCACTCCGCTGTGCGGCAGCAGGGCGCCTTGTAACCCCTCCCACCCGACCAAAGGGATCACAGAGCTTCTCCACCCTAGCTCCCCAGTGGTGGAACGAACTCCCCGTCCCTCTCAGAACCTCGCCCTCACTACCCATCTTCCGCCGTGGCCTGAAGACTCATCTCTTAAGACTATACCTAGACTAACCACCACCACACTGTATATTTCACTCTAAATCTCCCCCCCGCCCCCCTTTTCATGATCACTTGTTACATGTTGCCCCATCCCAGCACTTTTTGGTAATTTGTATTTGTCCTAATACTATAGCTTATTCGTCTGCCTAGTTGCCTTTGCAGAGGTTAGGTCTGAATAGTGTTCACTGTGTGAACTAAACTGTGTTCTTGGCTAGAAATAGCTGTACAAAATAAGTATTGTATCCTACTGAACCTGTGTTTCGTAGTTGTCTATGACCATGAAATGCACTTTTTGTACGTCGCTTTGGATAAAAGCATCTGCCAAATAAATGTAATGTAATGTTGCTGCACAGGAGTATTGCCTATACGGCAGTTATTACAGAGATGAGGCAGGCAATACCCAGCTTTGTATTGAAGCCCTGTCTCCCAATGGCCGATTATCAGAACTTCATTTTTAAATCTGTGTTCCACTGCAACAGAATTGCACACTGAGTGTAGAATACTGCAATGGATACCCAGAAATAAACACTTTTCTGTGCACATATTCAATGAGCAATGAGATTTGAAAGCACCCTGCAATACCAAAATGAAAATCCAGGTGACAGCAGCAAACAGTTTCACATGAAATATGGATAACATCTTCTCTAGCCTGAGATCACTAAGAGCAGGTTGGGTTTTTACTTAGTCTTTTTGCTATTGCACAAATAAACTTGACACACACATGTGCAAAGGGGGCAGTTATGACAGTTCTAAAAGCCCTTGTAACCAATATTTATTAACCAGAAAACACTCTTAACAGGGTGAGGCCAGCCACTCTTGCCACAAAACGATTGTGTGGAATCTTATGAATAATCAAATGCATAATAATATGCCATTCACTTGGTGATCTATTTCATTTCACCTGGATTCAAAGCTGAATCCTTATTCATTGAAGAAAAGAATATATGTTTGATAAAAAGTCAAAGAAAAGAATCATTCTCCAAAAATGGACCTCATAATGACTTTGTGCCATTGGCATTAAGACTTCCATCCATCTCTTATTTAAAAAGAAGCCAGGCTCTTGGCTTTCCCAGACCACTGCAATGGCCAGCTGAGTTTCATTACACAGTACTGATGGCAAGGTCAATTTCTTTATGTGTTTCCAGACTGTCAGATGAAGCATCTCTGACAAAGATCCATGGGAGGTAAGGTCCATACTGGATGGTGGGTGAGGTCGGGCGGCGACGGTGGGGGACAGTCGGTGACAACTGCGAGGGAGGCAGGACAGCAGCAGTGGGGGACTCTTTGGATTAGGGGCAAGTGCCCCGCTGGCAGTTTGGGGAGAAAAAAATCAAGGACACGCAGTTAAAGAAGTGCAATAGATAGCGACAGGGACACCAATTGGAGATTTCACAAGTGACCCCACCAGGGGGTTTTGTATAGCTGCAACACTACTAGGACAGAGATTGGGAACCCATGCGGGGAAGAGATGAAAACAACCGTGCCCACTTATGGAGAGCCGGCCCAGGAAAAGGGAGGTCACAGCGGTTGACAGATGACAGTAAGGAAAGGATGCAACCTCACAATACTCCTGCCAAATAATCCGGAACATTGCTTATGGAGGAGGTGGTTATGCAAGAGTTTACTGCCTGCTGCAAAAGAGAACGGGAATTCTCAGCTGACCTACATGATCAAACTATCTTGCGTTCTCTTCCACACAATGGAGGGTTCCCATCTATTTTAAATGAATTATGAACCCCAGCAGCAGTTTTAACAAGAGGCAGACAGAGAGATGGAGACATACAGTAAGACTGACAGCTCTCCGAGGTACAGACAGAGGATCAGTAGACAATAAACACTCGAGAGGCACATGGTTAAGCACTCATGAAAATTATGTGTATCACCCCAACCCCTTAACCCTCAACCCCCTACCCCCTATTCTACATTCTCCCAAGCAAAGCTCAGCATCTCAAGTGGGTCAATGCATTAATTGCTCTTGAATTGACACTAGTATCTAGTTAAACATCTGGATTTTTTTGCTTAAGGTTTAGCAAGTCATCCAAAGACCCATGAAATTGGAATTCTGCAAAAAATGTCTCCACAGTCAGTACATGTACAGACACACAAAGCCCAAAATAACAAAGTGTGTGTGTGTTTGTGGTATGTATGTATCATATATCTTATCTTATTTCCAGTGTACTGTAATTGTTATGTTTGTTATGAGCTCATCTGAGCTCGGACTATTGAACATGATTTTTGGTCCATGTATCTAAACATGTCTTTGAAGATAAAATCCCAAACAAAAAATATAGCTGCAAAACAGCAATTCTGGAGTCCAAACAAGCAGTGCAATTGTGAAATGCTGCACAAGGCCGAAAACCTAGTCCGGAATTAAACAGACCAAGAGTTAAAGCAGTGACTTGCTAACTTTCATATACTGAGATATGATTGGTTGTAATTTTGCCATCTTTAAACATAGAAACCTTTCCACTGCAATTCATTTAGGCAGTTAAACAAAGTGTTCATGTTCCAACCTGCATGTTGATCAGACTTAAGACTCCAGAGAATTTATATGCATTTTTTCAGATGGAACCATTGCTGGCAATGCTAAGTATCCTATTTATTATAGCAGCCATGTTTCTCAAGCTATTGACATCAATCAAATTTTGTTTTGTTCTGAGCCCTTCAATTCTGAACATGTTTCAAGGCCAAATATCATGTCTGTTATTAATCAAACCAAGAATTAGTATTGTCACTAAGCATCGCATCCTAATTTTCATGTACCAAAATATGATTGATCTTTTTGCCATCTTTAAACATAGAAACTATTCCTTTGCAAATTAGTTAGGCAGTTTAATAAAGTGTTTTTGTTCGAAATAACATCTTGATCAGACTTATGCTTAATGAGAAGATCATTTTTAAGTAGTATTTCCTCAGATGGAGCAATGGCCAACAATGCTAAATATCCCATTTTCTTATAGTAGCCATGTTTTTCAAGCTATTAACACTGCTTGAGTTCTGGTTTGTTCAGAAATACATGGTCTTCAATTAACAATGTCTTTCAAGGCTGAAGTCCATGTCTGGAATTAAATACAGTGATTTTAATGGACATACTCAAATGGGTCAAATTGATCGGCTCGCCATAGTTTGATATATCAACTATTGCTACACAATTTAGTTGATTTAAAGAACAAGTACAAAGATGGTTCACACCAAATCTGACATCAACCAGATGTACGGTTTGTTAGAATGAAATCATTAGTGGATTTTCTTTGTGTTTTACAGAAAATTCAAAATATCAGAAAATCTTGTCAGGCTTATTTTATTGGCCCAATGATATTCCTTGTTCCTTGGGAACTGGAGTATGTAATTGTCTTGGTTGCAAGTCAAACATTTTGAAAGTTATGGAAAGTTCTTTTCAAAGTTGAACATGCTCTACAGCGCCACCACCTGGTAAACTGCTGAAACGTTCTAATAGATTACAATTTTGCACATCCCTAACATTCCTACAAAGTTTCAAGATTTTTCATCATGCAAGCATTTTCCCTGGAGAAAAAAAAAAAAAAATGGGGGAAAAAACAATAAGGTTCCAGCAGCTTTGCTGCTTGGACCCCTAATAATGAAAGACCTTCCATGTGACAGGAAAATAAGCTGTTTCAAATAAATCTCTGTTTTGTGGTTATACAGAACTCTATCCCCATGTCTTGGTCATGATTCCTTCTGTAAACCACTACAGCCACCTGAGATAAAATGACATTTATAATTTATTCTGAGCTTCCAGAATGTTATATATTATTTCCATGAAAGAATGTAATATTTTTTGAAGAATGTCAATGGATCAAGGTGGCAAGAGGAAAAGATCCAAGTGACTTTGAAAGAGGATTCATTATTGGAGCATGGATGGTAGGAGCTTCAGTCACAAAGACTTCTGAACTGGCCAGTGTTTCAACAGTAACAGTGACTAAACTGACGGAAAAGACATCAGTAATTACAGTCGGAAATTGTGGTAGAAAGTGCGCATTCAATGACCGTGATGCTCGTGCATTAGTGCGATATGTTAGGAAACAGAAAAGAGCAACTCTTCCTCAGGTGACTGGGAATGTCAATGCAGGACGTGATAAGACTGTGTCAGCAAGAACAGTCCATCGACAACTACATAGACAGTAATATTAGTAAGGTTGCAGAGCATGAACCCCTCATTACAAAGGTGAATTCACATCTGGGAGTTCAGTGGTGCAAAAACCAGGGGCACTGGTCTACAAAGATGTGGAAAAAAGTGATATGGACAGATGAGTCTTCCTTCACCATATTCTTGACAAGTGAACGGAACAGGCCTGAATGCTTGACCCCTACACTGAGGGGGTCTGGTGGCTCTGTTGTGCTGTGGGGGAATTTTCCCAGCATTGTGAGGGTCCACTTGTCCCCTAAGAGGAAAGGGTCACTGGAAATCAAAGTTATTCATAGGATAAAGGTGAGTCATCACCTTTATCCTATGAAACATTTCCATCTTGGGAGTGGTCTCTTCCAGGATGACAGTGCCCCCATCCACAGGGCACAAGGGTTCACTGAATGGCTTGAAAAAGTATGAAAATTATGTGAATAATATGCAATGGCCTTCGCAGCCACCAGATCTCAACCCAACTGAACACCTATGGGAAATTTTGGACGTGTTCGACAGTGCTCTCCATCACTATCATCAAAACACCAAATAAGGGAATATCTTTTGGAAGAATGATGTTCCATCCCTCCAGTAGAGTTCCAGAGGCTTGTAGAATGTATGCTAAGGAGCAGGCTTGTGGTGGCCCAACACCTTATTAAGACACTTTATGTTGATTTTCCTTTAATTTGTCACCCGTCTCTGTATACATGGAGAGTGCAATATGCCACGAAGCGAAGGAACAAAAAAATTCCATGTACCATGCTGTACTAAAAGAAAATCTGCGATGTTAAAAAGATTGACTTTTATATCACCTTTAAAAGGATCAGACTACAAGCACATGTTACAAGAGAAAGAAAGTACCATTTTCAAAGACTGTAAAATGTTCTAATCCCAGGACTTTGGTATTTTAGAACATAAAAGTAACTGTCTCTGCCTGACATTTAGCTTTTTCCTCCTCTTTTATTAAGCTCCCAGATGCAAGCAGCTTTGGGTCATGTTCCACATGAACTGGTTTAGGTTGCACAAGTACATTAGCATTGTGACATGTACAACCTACGTTTTCTCCAAGACTGTTATATATGTAAGGGATAAACCATAATGCCATGCTATTCTGATGCAAACTGAAAAATGGTGTGCGTGAGTATGTATAAACAGCTTCATATATAGGTCCTGAAAGGCAGTGAAAAGTCTCGTAACTGTGAAGTGTGGATCCTCATTAAGCCCAGTACCGCCCACGCAGACCGAAAGCATCAGAGAATAACAGGGAATTGATGTGCAGGATAAGGTACACTGTGCAGGAGGGGAAAAATGTTATTCTCTCCATAATGCTGGCAGTAAAGGAGAAACCAGTATACACTAGCTATGATCTCCATGCTGGATTTGGACCCATATCATTGGATCAGCACCACTGATGATCAAAGGACACAGTACCTTCAGAAATATAACATTTCATTCAATACCATTGGATTATTCATACCATCTGGTCCTCCCCCAAATCAGCCATCTCAAGCCCAAGCATTCCAGGGGGTCTTCCAGCGACATACAAATGAAGTGACAGATGAACACTGTAAAAATTTGAATTTTCTTGTGCACATTCAGTTCTTTTGTGGATGCGTGCCACCTTGTTTTTCATTGAGGTATTCATTATGAAGGGAGAGGGAGGCTTGCTAAGAAGCAGAGTTGTGTCTTTTTTCTGAGCCTTATGGGAAGAACGCCAGTCTGTGAGTGCCACCAAGTGGTGGGATGTTGAACAAGCGATAATAATCCAGATATGCATGTTCTCAACAGCAGCATCACATCTGATTAAAGAATAAATGCCATCTCACAAATTTAAAAAAGCATGGATCTAATGGATGTTTATTCTGAACTTTGTTTTACAAATACATTCACTTTGTAAGCTTTTTCCTGTTCACACCTTGGCAAGTTTATTTTGGTGAAGGCAAGACTTTCAAATGTTTGTTTTTGAAGAAAGAAACTAAAAAAAAAAGCAATTATCAGTCAGCCAAATTTAAAGACAAATGTTGATTGAGGCCAGACCAGCATTTGAACTCCTATGAGAAATCAATGCATCTTGATACATGAAGTTGTGCTTGTGGTAGTTTCAGCCAGAAGGGGACACTGCTCTCTCACTCATGCCATTACAAACAACAATATGCTTGGGTAGTGCCCAACTGATCAGACTAAGACGTATTTTTCTGTTCTAATCGCACGCAAACACTTTCATAAATTTCCTGGTGAAGGAATCATTCGAAGAAATGTTATCTTTAAATATTTCATTTATGCAAAAATTGCTTTTATTGCTATGATTTGGAATATGGTTTATAATAACATTTGCTTCACCAAAGTTTCTGTAATTTACAATGATGTGCGTATAGCTAGAACTACAGTCCCTGAAAAAATGCAACATCAGAAGTTGCTTGGATATATTGTTTTAGTGGATTTTACCATTATTGTCAGGCCTTCTTTGAAACTGAGCATTTTTAAATTTAGCTTGTTATTTCAGTTGGAATCCTTTATCACAGCCGAGGAATGGTGGGTGTTGAACATTTCAGGCCTTTGGCAGCTGTGCTGAAAGCCTCATCTGAAATGTTAACACTTCACTTTCCAAATAATTTTTAAGATTATTTCCATGTAGCTGGGGAGGTACACATTGGACGACATTACAAAGTTATAGAGTTCCAGTAAAGCGACTAGTGACACACGTGACTGCCGATTCATTTTTATCTATGACAACTTTACAACACATCCTGTAAAGAGAAATGTCTGACTTACATTTGAGTTATCTGCTGTACAGTGCTGAATTCAGTTTTTCCAGAGGTAAATTATTTAAAATGTGCCACAAGTACATGACGAGATACACTTACAACATATTTTATGAGCAGTCACTTGCTGCCCACATTTTAACAAGTTAGCCAGTCTGAATTTCAGAATCAATGCAAAAATGAATCACAGAATACTCAAAAGGAGTCAGGAGTTTTTCAGGATATCCTTGTCAATTGAAAGGGGCTGGGCAGCATTATAATCAAGATGAACAACTTCCGGTTTGAGAGAAAATGCAACGACAGGCACAGATCTAATGTGACCACAGTCCCTGGCTGCTAAAAATGCCTCTTTTAGGATCTACTGTAGATATTGCCCTCAGTTGTCTGATAAATGCTTGTGAGTTTTCTCAAGCCAATTATATTAGGCTATAAGATAATTATATCCATTTATAACTAATAACTGTTTGTGTGTATTCGTTTATTGCATGTTATAATGTTTTACTTATCACCAGTGGTAAGTAAAAACATCAAACTTATCAAATGATGTCACTCATGAGCAAAGCTACGAGCTGAAAGTCATGACCGCCATCACTGTATTACTGCGCCTGTGTCCTAAATTGCCTTCTTGTTTGACACTTGGAAGCTAGTGGCAAATGGTGCTGTAGTCACCATATACCCAAAGTGTATAATGGAGATTATCTGAAATTGTCTTGGTTAAGTTACACGCAGCTGCCATTATATCTGCTTTGTATGGTGAGTTTCACTGCATTTAAAATAACCAGTTAAGCATGCCCTCCACTGGCTCCTTTGTCTCAACATGTAAATATCAAGGAAGAATTTTCCTTCTGATCCGCAGGAATCATCTACATAAGTATCTATGGTAGTGTCATCCTGGAAAGATTGTAAAGGGTAATATATTTCACTAAGATATTTTAAATATATATATAGTCTAATGTTTTAATACCTATTACAAATTTAACTTAACAGTGTTAAAGAATTGTACATGCGGTTAGAATCCTTAGTTAGTTAGTTGCCTAACATGCCATATTCAGAATTGCTCAAAAGACTTCAGTTGTTCAGATATTTGTTAATTGCAGCAGGCTGGATACAATTTTTTAAATGCCAGGCTGCTATTACAGTTATGTTGCTAGATATTAATAACAATGTCTAATCCGTTATTTCAAATTATCAATGCAGTAAAGTGGTAGGGTTTGTAGTTGCATGCTGTTTCTCATCCTGGCGAAAGTTCACATACAAATAATATGATGTCATCAGTGTGTTCAGGAATATGCAATACGACATTTTTCAATGCTGATCGTCATTTGAATGTACTGTAATACTTTCAGGGTTCTAGATGCATAAAAGGAAAGGCAAAAAAGTTACATTTCTGTACAACGGGCAACCATCTGCACAAAGAAAATGAAACCTTGCTTTTTGGCCATCATACCACAATAGTCCTGTGGGTTTGATTGCTGGCATTTAAGTGGTTGTGCTTTCAGGATGAAACGCTTCTTTGATTGCCTGAAGAATCTAAAGCTGGACACAGTTAAGAAAGAGAAATGGAAGACAGAAAGAAAGGGGGTGGGAGCTATAACCGTCTGAACTCTGTGTGTGTGTGTGAGCAGGAAAGAATGAGAGAGACAGCGAGAGATGGGGAGAGGGGGGTATAAGAATAAAAGACTACGTGGCAAGCACACGTTTTTTATTGAGAAAAAAAATCTGAATGTTTTGAGATGATGGTAACAGTAATTTCATACATGATTACTCAGCGCTTTTAACCCTTTTAATCTAGAATCCATAACATTGCATGGCATTTCAGCATTTAACAGAAGCTCTTATCTTAGTTACATTTTTATGTACAAACACTTCTGAAACATGGCACATTGCACCACCTCACTTGTCCCGTGCTGTAACTAGCTCAGAATCACTAAAATAGCTCACCTAATGCTGCTTTTTTGTATGCACCCAGGATGAGAGCCACCAGGATGAACAGCAGACTGTGCTCCCACCATTCGTGCTTTAGTTATCAAGGAGATCAGCATTGTGCTGTAATGGCTTGGTTTCCTGTTTACATACATGTCGTGTAAAACTGAGGACTAAAACTGAGACAAACAGTAAGAGCGCATGGAGGAACGTATTAACAACTGCTCTGAAAAAGCACACTGCTTTAGAGAAGAATAATTCATTTGATTGGCTCAGTGCAAGAATTAGGTCTTGTTACGTCAAGTTAAGCTAATTATTTCTCCACGTTCCATATTATGGTTCACAAATCAGATGTTGGTATGAAACCAGCCATTGTTACTAAAGTAACTAACTAAAACAACACAATACATGGGCTCATTTTCACCTGCTTCTGTTGCTATTTGTCATTTGATCCTGTCAGTGACAATACTCTTGCTTCAGAAACCAGCTGATCGCAAACGAACTGATAAGTGGTAAACGCAGAATTAAAAAAAGACTAACATAATAATAATAATAATAATAATAATAATAATAATAATAATAAAAGAAAAAACACATCACAAAAGGAATATTGGAGGCTGAAAAAAAAAACACTGACACATCATAGGAGAAATCTAGGGGAATCCATGGGAAGGCCTACGCTTTGTAGCAGTGGCGTAATTGAAAGGTCTCTTTCCTTACCCCACCTTTCAATTAAGTTTATTACCCCAAATGGCATGATTCTCTCAACGCGCAATTGCAGCGCACGTGCCTTTAAAGAGCGGTTCTGCACACTCCCTGGACTGTAATTTTCAGGTCGTGAGACAGGGGCCTGGTCTCGTCCCCCAGAGGGCAGGTTACGGTAACTGGTACAAATCGATTTTTGGCAAAAAAAAAAAAAAAAACCTTATCTCTGAAATGTCTTGCCTCAAAGTCTTAAGTCTCTGTTCATTGCGGTATAGGATAATTTCCTCCCGATGGAACATTTCATTCAATTTATACAAAAAAAGGGGGAAGAACTTAATATCATCATGAATTCACTTACTTTAAAGAGCACAAACAAAACTGCAGAAAATGTAAACTTTAATGTGCTACAGTATGTCCACGGTCAAAGAAATACCTTAAGACGAATGGACATGCAGGACATATTTCACATATTGTGTGTCAGAGATGATCTCTGAGCTTCTTTTAAAAAAGGGATATAATTATATCTGCCCGTGTGTTTGTACATCCATACGATCATCTTCAGTGCTTGCTCGTTTGGTAATGGTTGTTTGGGGCTTGCTCAGTGTCTTTTATTTAACCATTTGTTTTACATATACAAGACACACTGATGGACTACTAAGTATAAGTTTGAAAGTATGAATTATGTGCCATCCACGTCTCTCTCTCTCTTTCCCTCTCTCAGAGTTTGTTTACACAGAAAACCATGTAACTCATTGCTAATACAGTGTGATATGGGTATTGAGTGACAGCAGATTCTGGGGAATCTTATCGCAGTGTAATGGTTTTACTTTCGCACTGTCAGGAGGGATTTCACATGCATCTCAAAATTTTCTCACGCAGTTAAATAAATATGGCCCTGGTGTAAAGGGTGTGTTCCTGTAATCATTGTGATTGACATGCTGTCCTGTGTATACTGAATCTATGCATTGCACCTGACTAAATTAAGCACATTTGATAACAAAATGAACCAGTCCCATGCAGCAACGTGTGCAGTGGTTCCCTGCATATGCAGTACATCAGATTTCAGCCTTATGAAGACCCTCCCTATTTTGTTTACTGAGAGGCAGGAACAGGGTGGAGCAGCTCAGTCTGCGTAGTTAAGAAAAATGATGTTACATTAAAAAAGGAAAGAAACTCCATCAGAATTTTCTCTCCGCCCCCAACTCAACCAATACCGCCTCCTCCCCGCCTTGTTTTCTAGCATGAATCAGTTTACCTCTTTGTCCCCTGTGGTAAACCCAACCCCCCACCCCCCCAACCCCCCAATCCTGTCAGTGCGATGAGCAAGTCAAAAAAAAAAAAGGCTGAGAGGGAAGAGAGCTGGAGTGGAGAGGCAGCCCCTCCTGTGCGCAGAATCCTTTCCTTTCCCCAGCACCGTCGTTCCAGGGTTAACGTGCAGACCGATGCACTCCAGGGGGATGGCGTTCCGGGAGAGAGAGAGAGAGAGAGAGAGAGGGAGGGAGAGTTGGGGGGAGGGTCGGTAATGTCTGCTTTTAAGATGTCTGTGGAAAATTAATCACAGGGGCCCGCTTGGGAAGCTGTAGCGCAGTGATATCAGCCCTGTTCTTTAAAAAAAAAAATTTAACAGAAAGGAAAACTTGTACTTGCGTCTCCAGAACGTCTTGGCCTACCTTTCAGGCTAATGGAACTGTAAAGCTGTTCTTTTTTTGGGCTATTTTTAAAAACAGAGCGTGTAAATCAGAGCGCTTTCCCTCATATCCCCCTGCAACAGCCAACCCCCCCCCCCCCCCCCCCCGTTAATGTTTTTAGAAGTCTGCCACCTTTGAGCACTTACCTTTTTTTCAAAATGATGCAATGAATTCACACCATCCTGTTCTAATTTCATGCTTTTCAGATGTCAGGCTCCTTTAACACTGACCATTTTCCGCAAAGTTGGAAAGCGCCTGCATAAATACACATTTCAATGCCAATGATTAAGTTCACGCTGACTCCCTTAAAGTTGTCATTCAGTTAACATTGTTTCCCTCTCCCATTGATATGTGTGCACAACACATTTAATCCATTGCTTTACTGAGCTGCCACCAAATCTCTTAAACAGGAAACAACCATTAGTTTTGCAGTTCTCTAATTTGTGATACACCAGTGCTCCAAAAGTTCATCTTTTGCTAACAAACCCCTTGTTTTGAGTGCTGGTTGCTTTAGACTGTTGCTAAGGATGAATGATGTCATCCTTTTTCCAAACTGAATGGTTCTCATATGGCTGGCGAGATGGGGGAAATCATACATCATGTCTAACGTTAACTTTTTTTCTAAAAATTGCGATTCCTTTCCTCAAACATGCAAAAAGAAGTAAAATACTGCTGTTGATGAAAAGGTAAATAATCACAGTGTTTTGTCCTCGGTTTAGAAGAGGCACAACAGAACAGGACTAAGCCAGCTAAGCCAGACGATTAGCTCTTAATCCATTACACAGATGTCCCAAAAACCTAAAAACAACAAGAGACCCTCCTCAAAAATCCCACTTTCCAGTGACTTTTCCCTCCCCATAAAGTCACTTTGAGGCCTCAGAACAGCAATGTGGGAAGTGGAGTGACAGTTTATAAATGTTTTTGAATGCTTAAGCATTGGTGGCAGACTACAACCTAAGAAAAAGGGTAAATTATGGAGAGGAGGGGGTCCAGACTCGGAGCTAGATAGGGAGAGGGAGGGCGAGTGAGTCTGAGGGAGAGGAGCGGTAAGCCAGAAGGAGAGAGGGAACGAGTGAGCGGGAGCATTCCAGAGGTTTTGGAGGAAACACAGACCTCAGAGATTGTTCTGGTGCTCTGAGATTTCTGACACTGCCCAATGGCTGTGTCTCTCTAACAGCCTTCCCTCATTGTAACAGAGAAGGGAAGAGCTGCACCGTCCACTCTCCACACAAGATGTCTCTCAGTCTTATCAGGGTGGAAAGGGATGTATGTTCCTTTTTCATGAGCAGAGGCAAAACTTGGAACAGATGGAAATGTTTCCTTTTAACTCTCTTGCAGTTTTCTTCAGTAGACATTCATTTAGCCTATGGTAACTCACTCATAAAATGCCCTTTTCATTCTGGAACGTGCAACATGCAATACAGTTGCAACATTGAAACAGTTTACAAACTAACTTTAATTCATCATTTGATTTGTAGCTAATTTTACTTAAACATCTTAAAGTGTTTCAGATAAAAACTGAAAGAATTAAATTTTTTAACTTGCAGCAGATGTGTTAGTTTTCAGGACATCTTTAAAATATTGGTTTAAGATATATATTTTTTAATTTCTTAATAAAAGTTTATAATGAAAAAGAAGAGAAAAAAAAATGGCTCACAGCCCCTGGAAACATGAGTATTCCCACCTGCATTGCAGCCATTTTGTCATGCTGAACATTTCCGACTATAATTGGGACACAAGGGGGGGGGGAATCCGGTCACGGAGACACAGTTTCACCTCAGCGGCGTATCTGCTGAGGCGACGTACGCCAGGATCAAATGTGCGAAAACACGAGAAATCCGGAGCGCGAACGCGAGGAAGGGCCCGGCCGGGGCTCCGGCGCTCACACGTATTTACCCTGCGACCCCGGGGACCGGAGGGAAAACACAGCGCCGATCCCGGCGCGGCGTGGCGCTTCCTGTCCGACAGGGGTTACGTAAACACGCGAACATGCCCCTCCGAAAATAAGCTAATAGGACATCTTAAGCATTTCCTTAGCGTTTCCGCACCTGCGTTAAAAAAAAGGGTGGAGAAGGTACTCCGCTGAAAAACGAGGAATAGGGAAAAGCGGAATGTCTTTAGCGGCCGTACGGCCGCGGTTCTCAAAGTCCTGCATTCCACTAGTCACCATGGCCGGCCGCTAATCAATCCCAGGCAGCCTTTTGGTGTGCGTCATCCCCTTGCAAGTCTCCCCACTGTAACACAGCATATGGAGTGGACTGCAGTATTCTCTGCAGAGGGAGTACAGAGGCACATCTGGCAGCCACAGAACTGAAAAAATAACAGTTTTATGAAGAAAAAAAGAACAAAAAAAACATTTTGAACGTTATTACTAAAATAGTTTACTGAGATTGGAAAATGTAACTCCATTGTTAAGGAAGTAAAGAATCGAAAATGTCTCAGCTATTTTTATTAGTAGTCTTTTTTATCTTTGTCTAAAGAGTACTGAAGAGTGAAGAAACGTTTTGATAAGAAGCTCAAATTGTGTAGACTGTTGAGAACAGAGCCAGACTAAGCAAACCCTGGAGAAACCCTTCAGTCTCTTTCATCCCTCAGGGGGAAGTTTCCAACGCAGAAACAAGTCAGAACAGATCACAGCACAAAGACCTCCCCGGCCATTAGTCACAGGCCTGACTGTCAGACCACACCAGGTCCAAATGACACAGTCTGGTGTGTGTGTGTGTGTGTGTGTGTGTGTGTGCGTGCGTGCATGCCTGTGTGTGTGTGTGCGTGTGCATGCGTGCATGCATGTGTGTATGTGCATGTGTGCGTATGTGCATGCGTGTTTATGTGTGTGCGTGGATGGGATTCAGTATGCAGTATTTCTACACTTCAAGTATTTTTATATATATTAAAGCAGATCGCATTTACTTCATAATTCAACAATGAGTGCCAAACTTCAATGCAGAGTTACTGTATTCATGCATTAATTTATTTCATGTCAACTTGCAACTTTCCATTTTTATTCTACATGGATTACAGTGAATTAAAAAGTTCTAATTACATCTGGCAAATCTTGTCATGAAATAAGGGTAAAATTGGAAAGAATAGCCTGGTTATTTAGTTTCGAAAAGAGGTTTTGCTTCAAAGTACCATCTTCAGACCTGTAATTAAATCAGAATTAAATAAAGAATTGGTATACCTGAAGGAGGTAGCAGTTAAAAGAATTTTCACAGCTGCGCATAATAATAGCATTCAGAGTAGATGCAGTATTTTCACTAATCTGAAAGTATTTAATTGTGAGTTTATGTGCACTTTTGTTTAAGGACATAATACGCTAAGACTTCATTTGGTATGTGTGTATACTACAGTGTGTTTTCACTCAGAAATATGAGCCAAACTGACTGGGAAGTATGTGGCTTTGTCCTTGCAGCACTTTCAGCAGTTCCTTGTGGGTTGAAGTGCAGTTTGAGACGAGGCAACAAACAGACACAGAATTAAGCAGCCATCTGGAAAGATGGGCTCAATTAAATGAGGGTAGGACATTAGAGGATTTTTCATCCGCTAAGTAATAATGACTATGTAAGAGTGGGGAAAAAAATCTGCATATAAGTGGACCCCTTTTTGTGAAACATTTTTGTAAACTCATTTTCATAACAGGAGCACAATCTAGGAGGATGCGTTCTAACACAAAAATAAGGTCCTCTTCCTAAAGACCAGTGAAAGAACAGATATTCCTTTTTACTTATGTCATTTTCATAAATTTTGGAAAATGTCTTGATTAACAAGCTGTCAAAATATCTATCTTGATATTGCCTTATAGTACACAAATTTTGGCAAGTGTTGTATTTAGCAGGAAAAAAAGAACAAAGGAGCCTCCATCTTGGCATTTTTCATGAGTCTGTCCAACTATCACTCTGAATCAGTCAGATTTAGTATAGTATCAGATACAATCTATTTATACAAACTATCTACGCAAGTAACAGCTGATCAAAATATTCAGTTTTTTTTACTTTTTACATAGCTAGTTAAGAAGTTACTGTATCATATAGCAACAACAGGGCTACATGAAGCAGATTCTTCGCACTCAATGAAAATAAAGCATTCTAATTAAACATTACAACAATGTAATGAAGCACTCTTGGGAAGACTAGGGAAGCGATGAGACGTGTCTTCAGAATATATGTAGCCCCTGTGAGCTTGCCATCGAAGAATTACATTTGCATTTACATCATATGGTGCTCTTATTCAAAGTGACAAATTCATGTGGGACTTAAATACGACAAGTTAGCTCCACATCCACATTTGTTAGCAAGTAACAAACTTGAGGCCGATAAGTACTATCCACACAGTAAGTGCTAAGGATAAGTGCAATCAGGGTAGGTTAAGTAAGGGTTAGGGAAGTTTAACTTTTATTGAGGTGAAGTGCAGAGCAAGCAGGTGAGAGTTGGGTCTTTGATCTGCAGTGAATGATAGCAATACCCAGAGTATCTATTCGTTCTCACAGAGATGGACTTATGAGAAGATCAGGATCTTGGGCTTGACCATAGCCTGGCTGGATCTTGTTCCTGACCATGAAGGTTAGCATTAGAATCTTAAGTCTAGAACAAGTTGGAACCAGGAGCCAGTGAAGGGCACGGAGCAGAAGAGCCCCGTCTTCTGAAAACCCTGAAAAGGCTGAACAGCAGACCAGCTGCAGCATGCTGAATGAGCTGCAGGGGTCCTATAGCAGAGGCACAGAGAATGATGGGAGAATGGAGGAACGAAGCAAGTTTACGTAGTCTAGTCAGAAGATGACAAATATCTAAACCAGTACCTGGGCTGTGTCTCTTGAGAGAAATGGCTGTACCCTCCCAAGGTTGTGTAGAGACTTACAGGTACAGGTAGCAGCCTTCCCGGGTTGGAAGAGCAGCTCTGTCACACTGACTTTGAACTTCAGGTGGCAAGCAGCCATCCAGGATCTTTGTCTGCCAGGTAAGCCAAGATCTACAATGTCACCTGTATATCAGAGGGGGGAAGAAAGGATAGTGCCATCAGCATTAGAGTGTTACAAGATCAGGGATGGAAAGTCCAAGGGGTCAAAAAGTTAATTAGCAAATAGAGGTGATTGGAACAAAATACAGGGGAATACTTTTACTTTTCTGAACCTGGATTTTCCACCTCTGTAGAAGATGCAATGTGGGGACAGAAGTGTAGTAAGCATTTGTTAAATGATTCAATTATAAATTGTAATAGCAGATGCAGGTCCTCTTCACAACACCTGACAGGATCATCCTGTAAGGCAGACCCATGTGAGTGTGGATCCAGAAATCCACAGCTCAGTGAGGCTGGTGAGGAGGAGCTGGTGTTTGGTAGTGCCCATGGCAGCAGCAGAGGCCCAGGACGATTACAAAGGCAGGGCTGGCAGCTTTCGCAGTGGGAAGGGCATCAGTGATGGTGCAGACAGCCTTCTCAGTTGTGCATTACCTGACTGAAACCAGACTGCTTTGGGTCAAGCAGGTTGTGCTGTGGGAGAGTGTTGGCTAAATACTGCATATTCAAAAGGTTTTTGATAAAATGTTCAGCCAAATGAGACTAGGCAGACCCTGACACACACATGGTATCTGACATTACAAAGATCTGATTAAATTTCTTAGGAGGATGCACAATATGTTTTTTTTTTTTTTTTTTTTTAGATTAGCCCCTGTATTGCAGTAATAATGCTTGCATATTTGCCTGAATGATGAAAGACAGCCTGTACACTGCTGCAGCAGCCCAGGAAAAGACATTGTTTCCAGCCCTGGAAAGAAGCCCTGCAGTCTCCATCCAATTCTGCTCAATCTGGATTTCATTACAAGCTTTTCAGTCGAACAGCACGGCTGGAAAAGTCATAAATGTACAGAGAATAAGCCCAAGACGGATTGCGTTCTCGTCTTGCTGTTCGGCTGAATATGCCCCTGAATAGAATCCAGTTTACTCAGGATTGAATGGCACAGCCGAGATATTGTAGCTCAGACCTTGCCCCTGAACACTCAATGAATCTTGTATCAAATTAATATGCCCCCCTATGCCATTTTATAAATGTCATCAGGCAATGCAGCACTGTACCCTGGAGGATCTGGTCCTTAAGTCTGAAAAGTCTAAGTGGTTCTCTTTATCTCAAAGTGGTACGGCTGTGAATTAAAATGATCTACAAAGGTGCTTGAAACACAGCAAGCTTTTATAATAATTTCTAATGGAAGTCAAGAGACCCAGTCCCAGTAAGCACACATGGTCACCGCAACGTCTGCACGATCACTGCAAATTCATTGATATGACCTCATATTTAGAATGTTTTCTCATTGGCCCCACGTCCCCACGTCAGCATACAGTGCATTGTAAATACTACTCCGTGCTGATGAATTTGATTACATTGTGCAGACGTTGCAGTGGCTAATGCATGCCACGTGAGATGACACGTGGGACAAAGGGAGAGAGCAACAGACCTTTTCACAGTTTAAATCATCAAAAACACGCGCGCGCATTTTGGCAACGGAAGTACAACTTTGTTATTATGGAAACCGGTCTGACAGGAATGGAGGTGTCTCATACAGCATCTTTTTCTCAACTACTTGTTGAAACTGTTTAATTTATGGCTGTATATCTGCGTATACAAGGCTTACATCTGGCCACTACTCAGGAAACCATTTTGTGATACCCTACCAGAGGCGTTGCTAGACTTAAAGCTCTACTGGGGCACAGGCCCCCCAGCACTCCCATTCCTGAAAATCAAGTTCTAATCTATACAAAGTATAGCAGCAGTGACAGAATCTTCATTTGGAATGCCAATACTTGTGGAGGGAACTGTACATCAGCGATACAAAAAAATGAGCACTATCTATCCTTATCTTTTAAAAATGCGCTTTGTTTGTAAAAACATCTGGGTGCACAATCTGTTTCCTTTTCATTTCTATACATACAATAGTTTGTGGTAAAATCTAATCATTTTGAAGTCTCAATGCAATATTGTTGAACTTTCCATCAGGCAATGCTGCCATACTGATTCAATTTTACAACTGCCTGGGGAGTAAGCTATGAACCCATCTCATCAAGGCACATTGCTCATATGCCCCAGTAAACGTGATCTGGCAACGCCCCGATCGGTTATACCATAGGGATCCCAATCGTTTTTGCCGGGTGGCAGGGTAAGTTTACTAAGATAAGTTTCGCTCGCTACTTCACATAGTCACTCAGCTTGCTTTCCAACATCGTTCTGTTACCTAAATGTGCACACATCTTCCTTATTTAATTACTGTTTACAAACTTTGAGGGGGTCTATGGATTGTCAAATATAATAAATGTATGCTTTTATTGTCATTTTGACTATGTCACGAGAAGCAGCTTTGGAGCTAAACTGCAACTAGTATTTGCAGTATTATTCTCTTACATATCCATACCACCTCATAAACAGTCAACGTAAGTTCAAAGAAAATAGGGAAGGAGGTACCCTGCCAGTGAAAGCAAACACTACAAGCCCTTAGGCCACCAAACCAGAGAGAATGCCTGTAGCAGAGGAATGAGACCTCTCTTTCTGGACAGAAGTTAACTCACTACTGAGGCAGAACCTGGATCTTTCCCTTGGGATCACCTGTGAGCCAAGATCCATCCAACCACATCCACACTCTCTGAAAGGACAGGATTCAGACACCTGTGAGACAGATACTTGGGTTCAGGACCTAAGAAAAATAAATATAATGAAGTGGAATGGCAGGAACACTGAGAGAAACCTGGTTCTGTATAATTTTTAAAAAATGTTTGTAAAAATTCTCCTTGTACTCTTTTCGAGTTAAGATAATACGTATGTGCAAATATGTATAATGCTGTATTATATTTTTATAAGCATTTTATTCAGGGTACTATATTTTACTACTGTATCTACTGAAGGTTACAATGATAACAGTGAGCAGTACATAGGGGAATAGAAAAGTGCTTTAGTATCCTGCAACTTCTGTGGAATGCTGTATACGAAGCTGCTAGCATAGATATCAGTCATTTGGATGTTAATTCCAGAATCTGGGGATTAAAAATGTGGAAGATGTTCTCACAAAATGCAATATTGCAATAATACATCTTGGCTTCTTAAAATGTTTGAGGTTTGTGGTTTGTCTACTGTCCAGCCATAAAGCATCCTATTGTTTTAGTCACTGTAAAGCGACATATTTTTCTGTCCATTGCCACTGCTTTATCCCTGGCACCTAGTAGCTGTGTTAGCAGTTATTTTACACTGCATACTAGGGTACTTGGTGTACTGTGCCACTAGCTTTTTCTTTGTAATCTTCTGTTTCTTTTGAGTTCTGCTATTTTTCATAAGGCTGATTCTTCTTGAGCACTGTAGTCTGCTTAAGCCAGCAGCAAAAGTAGTGCAGTCCTTCCGAGCAATGTGTAGGTAGGTATGTGCACTGAACTGAGTATGTTAATGCCCATAAATGAAATAAATAATTTAAATAACATTTCAAATTTGGTGTAAAAAATATAAAACTGAATTCCTCAACAAATTAAGACAGAAGGGCTTTTTTCAAGTTGTTTGATTAAATATATCTGTCAGGAAACTTATAGAATACATTAATACATTTTCCTGTAGTTTCATAGTGTCCCTTATGCTGCTCTTTAAGGTGTTCATTTTATTTTAATGTAATTTCATTCATTATTAATTATCTAATGTTATCCATTTCTTTAACCCTTGTCTTTACTTAGTTGCACCT
The DNA here is from genome assembly GCF_013347855.1 of Anguilla anguilla. Lineage (NCBI taxonomy): Eukaryota > Metazoa > Chordata > Actinopteri > Anguilliformes > Anguillidae > Anguilla > Anguilla anguilla. The sequence continues at coordinate 38,858,469 of NC_049208.1, read as the reverse complement.
GTGAAAATGTTAGCCTAGTTCAGATTTACCCAGGACCTCATTGGGATAAATGCAGAAATACAGACGTTTAATTTATGCAAAAATACTCACTATATATTGTCTTTATTTCAATTCCCTACAATACAAAAACTATATATGGCTAATGGTTGTCATTTACTTCTGCTGGATAACATTTAATAATGAAAGTGGCATTAATTTGTGATAAAGATATATATATATATATATATATATATATATAAGCCATTTAGCCAACAAATGTGTTCCATACTGTAACAGCATAATTTACAGCTGAATCTAGTCCCACGCCCCAGTTCCCATAGGGATCCATTCAAATACAAAGAGTTTTTGTATCGCTTTTAGGACAACCTGACACTAAGATATCCAGACTCTGATGATGTTGATCACAGATCACAGATATCAGGAAGTCATGGCATGCATATGCAAGGATACGCAACCAAATACAAAACATGACTCTTTTATTTGACATTATGTTAATTTGTCTAAAACACTGAAATGGGGGACTACGTATAAAAAGTGCTGTAATTACTACATGGTGAAACGAAACCAAAATGTATAAGAATACCCTTTAATAAAAGCTCTGAGTCTGCGCTTTGACCACGTGTGAATACCACCACCATATAAATAAAATGACTCTTACCCTCAAAGCTCTTCTTCCTCTCACCAAAAGTGGTCACAAAGGCTATCCTCAAATTATAACTTCCTGACAAGGTCCAACTCATCCATCGATAAACAAAAGGCATTGCTGTCCCTGTGTGGTTTGTGTAGGCCTACTAATTGGCAAGCTAGCAGAAGTGGAATCGCTGGTAGTAGCATTAGCATGTAGCAGCAGGAACTCCAAAAATTAAAATAAAAACAGCTGATGCAGAACTGATGCTGAGTCAATTTACTCTTTGCAGACCCAATTGAATTATACCATTGTGTCCAGCAAGCCAGGAAGTCAATCTTGCCAAATCAAACTGTCAAGCAATCTAGACGTTCAACTCGGGAAATGAAAAATGCCATCAAATTTAACTAGCCTACCCTTAATAAGTCTTAGTAAGGGCCAAGGGAAAAGGACATTTTTACTATCTTGGAAACTACACTACAACTTGAACATTTCTGAATCAACGTTTGGTTATCGATAACTAATGCTAAAGCTTGATCGTCCATTCATATTTGTTCCAAGCTTTCTCATAAATTGCTAACTTGACAGCTGCACTTTCTTTACTAAAACTTGCTTATCAATAACAATGTTCCAGCTTTATCATTCATTCATTTCTTTACCGACGCTTGGTTAAGTTACCAATAATGAACGGCCTTCAGCTTAGTTGTAGCCTATCGACTAACGTCTCAATCGGATGGACATAGCCACTCGTAGATAAGCAGTTCACCTACATAAAGTAGTAATGAAAAATTTAAATAATCATGGCAGTCAACTCATCTACCTGTATTATTGCTGGCAAGCTAAGGGAACAAAGTAACTAGGCTACATAGTAGCTGACTATATTTTTACTGCTATAGTGCTTTTATCCTCAGTCAAACTTCAAGCATTGTGCCTCGAAATTCGAAACCCACAGGCAACAGGGAATAATCCACGATCATTAACATTTCACATCTGTAATTTCTCAAAACCACTCAGGCAGATGAAGCTGCCCATAGTTTGGCACTGGCAATGGCAATTTTCATATTTAATAAGGACTACTTTTTTTATTTTTTACCTGTGCGGTAGATTGCCGTTTTGACACCACTGAATGCAAACAGTCTGCAATCTCTTTTTTTTTTTTTTTTTTAAATGTCATGTATTTTTGTGGCTGGGCCTGTGGAAATGTAGGCTAAGCATTTGTTAAATTGCACGGAATGAGAAAAAGAAAAAACCCAATTAACGGTTAGCTAAATTTTCACTTAATGTTTTTGCTCAGGTAGAGTACTGTTAATTTTGTTTCTGTTTTAGTTTTTTTGTTCCTGCAAAAATGATTTTCATTTCTGGTTTTAGTTTTCAAGCCCTAGGCAGATATATTGCTTACCTTCGAGCAAGTGCATTTTTAGTTAAAGTTTTTTCCACTATCAGGTACAATGCTCAGGACAATGCAGACAGTGTCAGGGCTAGATGTCGGAGGAAGTCGTATAGCAACCATTTCAAAGCTGGGATTGGTGGATTCCAGTGTCATCATCTTTTTTTCTAATAGTCAATTGGCTACTTGCATCAAACAACTTTGATCAGTTATTGTTATTGGCAGACGTAGCTAAATGTCCAATGGGGAGAATTATTGATTATGGGACTGGAGCATTTGTGAAGATGAAATTGACAAAAAAAAAAGAAGAACGAAAAATAGCAAAATAACCCAGGTTTGTGGCTGTATTGTGTGGACGTGTTAAGTTGTATCTGAATTCTGTGTGATTGCATGAGGTCAGAAAGTACAGTATGGAAGTAAATGTTCTTAAGGGCTGAGAGTGGTCATTGTGGTAATTTATGCAGGAAACCCTAAAAGTGCCAAAAGTGCTCCATAGGTATAGAGCACAAGGCACAACATGGTGGATGGCATACCTGTGTCCCAATATATTGCACATTTTGTGTAAAAACAAAATGAAACCATAAATGTTTATATAAATGTGGTATATCAGTGAGCCAGCCAACATAATGCACAGTTGTAACTACTTTATAGAATGGTACTGACTTTCTCAATGTCTGTGATGTCTTTATGAGGTTGAGTTAATAAACATTGTGATACAGTACATTTAAATTAAGCTCTCTGTCACAGAGTTTACATAATGCTGTTGTAAGAGATCATGTAACACATGTCATCTCTAGGGCCATGAGTTTTCCCCTGGCCTTTTTTATACCTGTAGTTCTGTCCTCCAACAACTAGGGGATGGTACAAGCCACTTGTAAAGCAATGAACATATTGCAGTGCCTCAGTTTTCTCAATTAATTCTTCTGTTATCCTAGGGGTGTCCAGTTTTATTTGAGAAAGGTCTGATGGTTGCCACCTACCACTGATTTGACTGCCTATGGTGATATTGTAAAATTATGAATGATGTACATATTAAATGTTTCGGTCAGATGTTCAGGAAAATGTACAATGTAGTTATCACCTACATTGCATTACATGTAATGACACGTTAGCATAGCTATTGCCACATGCAATAATGTCTTAAACAATAATTATTACAGCTGGGTGTTTTGAAAATATTAGCTATAGTCATGGAGCAGTCACGGCAAAGTAGATGAAAATTACGGCAGATATCAAGAAGTGTTTAAAAAACATTAATTTGTTAAATTAAACAAATAGATCTCATGCACAACAGTGGGAAACAATTAAAATAACATGTGCAACAGTAACACGTGCTTTGAGTTTCAGAATTCAGTGGGCAGTTGCCACTAGGAAGAAATACAAGTACCATGGATTGATAGGCTAGTGCATTTAATCGCTTCGATCCATCATGCAAACAAATAGTTCTTTAACAGACGGAAACATAATTAGAAACATAATTGCATTACTAAATAAAGCGGGGTTGCTGTGGATCTATTTTTATTTCTTTGAAGTTTATTTCCATATAACATGTTGTACATTGCAAGACTTTGATGGGGCGTATGTTGTCCCTGACCGTGCACCATAGTGAGAAAAGGGGCACTGTTAACAGGACTGTCAAACATCTGATTGCAACAGCTGACAAGGATGGGGATCTTGGCCCAATGTATTTGAGAATGTGTACATTGTTGCATTTTGTTTCTCCCAGCATTTGGCAATACTGTTAAAAAGCTTAGGCCAATACAAATCACACTGTAGGCTGTGTTAAATTTGGCAGATACTATCCAAAACTGCCAATAATCACAGAAAACACTAAAAGCTGGGGAAATTTTGGTAATGGCAAAACACAGCGAAAATCAAGGAACTGCCAAAAACAGTAGAGCTCTTATGAAACTTGATACTGCAATAAAAATATTCTCGTAAAATGATTCCTATTTACACTTTACACCAACGTTCAGTATCTGTCCTACCCAGTGAGATCTATTGCTTAGGGCTAAAGCTTCAAATTTTTCAGTTCGGCAAAGAGAAACAAGGGGCTGAGGTGGGCTGCAAGTCTAGATGGACATGTGTTGACTTGCTGAGATCTTATCTGGGTTACTGACCAGAACTATTTATGAGCAATTTAAAACTCTCTTTCTCAGTTGAGATAGCAAAATAAATTAGTGTAAATTGTTAAAATAAATATATAAAGTTTGTATCTTTAATCTCTCTCTCTCTCTCTCTCTCTGTGTGTGTGTGTGTGTGTGTGTGTGTGTGTATGTGTGGAGTTAACTACTACTGACTTCTCTGCAGGATAGCAACTTCACTTTTAAGTGAGGAAATTACAGGCCTGGATTCAATCAACAGTTGCCCTTAACTTTCACTCTGCAAGTGTTAGCTTTATTAGTCAGACAGTAAAATGTTCGGTGTTAAATCGACTCTGACAGAGTACGTTTGATCCCTCTTGGACTTGTATAAACTGTTAGGGTTAATGTAACAGCATTGTGATCGCTGAATTTGCAAAACTTCTTTTTCTTTCAAAGTTAAGGATAAATGTTGATTAATAATGGGCACTTACTACAAACTTCTATCTATTTTATTCATTTTGAACCTTTCCCAACACTATATAAATACCCTTATTTATTGGTATACATAAGGCAAACAATGCACTAAGTGGGTTTATGGGAGGAAAAAAAAATAAGGAGAGAATGTTCCTACATATCTGACAGTATGTTGGAGGTGCTGATACAGTTCCTTTCTGTGCACTCTGTGCATTAACACTGTTATAGAATCCTGCTCTCCTCTGCTCTTTGCCTCCAGGATCCAATTCTCATCTAAGGAGTAACTCGCAGTAACTTGCTTCTGTCGCACACCCCTTCCGACAAAAAGTGCACTTGCTTTTCAATCCCCTTTGCTGTCTAACTTCTTTTTCCTCTGGTATCTTCCTTGGATACTTATGCAGCCGAGAGAATGTGCTAACTTGGTAGCAAGTGACTAAACGCTATGTAATTTAACTTCCCCGCTTCAGGAAAGGGAAGACCTTTGTCACATGGTTCTGTAAACAGCAGCAAGGGAAAGACCCTTTTTACATGGTTCTGTCAATAGGGCGATTCTCTTTCCTTCACTCTGGCCTCTGCTGCTGTAATGCATTACTATCAACCATGTGTTAGATGTGAAATGTAAAACAGTCTTCTCCCACAAATTCAAATTTATGTTGCTTAAAGTTTTTTGATGTCTGAGAATATTAAGTGGGTAAAGGCTTGACCCTGCAGTCCTGGTTTGCCAGCCAAGGGATGCATTCCAGCTGCAACCAATAAAGATCAAGTTGATCTGTTGAGAAGACTTTCGATTTTCAATTACTTTCAATTTAACTTTTTTTAAAATTTTAAATACTTAAATATTGTGTGCTATAGTAATGCAAATTTATTCTGTGAACACTTTAAATAGTTCCTCACAGCACGTTTTACTCTGATTTTGTGTTTTTGGGTTTTCATTTTTTCAACAGAATGTATAAATATGTATTCAACGCTCCCCCACCCCAACAAACAAAAAAAAACAAAAAAATAAAACAAAACGGAAACTATTTGATGTGGGTGAACAATGTTATTTGGGATGATATGGGCACAATGACATTGATCTTACAGATGACAGTGTATTCACTGTATCCTTCAGCAAATAAGCAGAACGAAGCCGAGAGGCGGGGAAACTGTGGGATGAATGAGCCGCACGACAGCCAGCATGAGAAGCATTGTGCAGAATCCTAGTGAGCACTACCTGTGAACACAAGCTTTTTTCCTCAGAATCTTTTAAATTCTTGAAAGAGGAAGACAGGGAGAGGGAGAGTGAAAGTGAGAGAAAAAAGGAAAGAGGAAGACAATGACAGGGAGGGAATTTGAGCGGGGGGGAAAGTGTGCAAGAGAGAGGGAGAGAGAGAGAGAAAGAGAGAGAGAGAGAGAGAGAAGGCAAGGGAGAGAAATTTGAGTCTCTCTCTGGCTGCTGCTGCACCAGTCAGAGCCTGTCCTGGTAGGCATGCCTCCATGAATTGTGACCTGGGGCAGTCCACTTTTCCACTCAAATTAACCTCTGCAACCAAAGGGGGTCTCCACATTAACCTTCGGGGAACCCAGGATTGTTTGTTCTTTCATTCTTTCTCCTTGCCTTTTTATTTTTCCCCCACCTCTCTTTTCCCTCTAATTTATTTCCTTCCAAATGGCTTGTTTCTGGAGTCCACAGACAGAATCGGATAGAATGATAACTTGGTAAAAACGCTCTTGCCCACATAAAATAGGTAAGCAGCCTGAAGACTCAGGAGAGCTGTGTAATTGTGCATCCTCGGTGCAGCTGGGAGACAGACACACCCTGGAATTAAAATAAAGACGGATGATTGCCGTTTGATCCCAAAGTTCTGGTACACTATCCATAGCATAAAGAGAAGCTTTATGGTGTATGGTTTTATACTAAATGGTTCCATCAGCATTATCCTAGACCAGCAGCACTGTTTTCATAAGCTCATCTTTAGTGGCAGTGGTGTGGAATGAAGGTGAAGGCTGTGTGGGCCATGCAGCTGACTGAAAGAGTGCATGTAAAGCAGTGACCTGCCATTTGGCTCCTGCTGTTTTGCGAATGGACAGACCTGCTGGGGCCTTAGACACCCTCTGTGGTACTCTGTAGCTTAGACCTCTATTGAAAGCTCCTGCACAGCACTTCGCAGGCCATGATAATATCTCAGAGCTCACAGTGAGCACTGGCAATTTTGCCTCTAATGGTTCCAAGGGCATGCTTTCTACTTCATTTGGCGTGTAGGAACTGCGAACAGAGTTCAGCTGTTAAACAAAAAAGAAAAAGAAAAAAGACAGAACACGACAGGGGAGGAAGCAGGAGCTGCATCCAGTACTGCATGCCCTGAAATCTGGTTCAGCTGCAATATCTGCACACGTGGAAGAAAGCTAAGCTTGCCAAAGTTCATTTAAGAAAAAAAAAAGTAATATTAATATTTAGGCTCCACCCACTTATTGTGATTGGAGAGAAGCACGGTCCAGTAGTAATCTCTGCTCAGAACAGAGCAGTCACACCCCAAATCTGCTCAGGAATGACCAGGATTGACTCTTCAGAGCAGAATGAGAATGAGGCAAGCCCATGCCTATCTTCTGCGCCCCCCCCCCCCCCCCCCCCCAAAAAAAAACAGACTCAGCCCAACTGAACTAGACCACCTTGGAATTCTCGTTTAGAAGAATTGCTATTTTTTTGTTTGTATTCAGGTATTTCAGGGAACAGCGCTGGTGATGACAATGCACTCATTCAGTTGATCTTGTACATGTGAGTGTTCATGTTAGTGCTTACCAGCATCCTTGATTAAACCAAAAAAGAGAACATTTACTGGAGGGACATTTTCTGAAGGAATAATAATAAAAGACAGGATTTCTACCTCAGCTTTAAAATATGCTTTCATTTTTCTGTTGTCTTTGAAAAACTGTCTGCGAGATTACTTTCTGCCAAAGTATAAAAACGTTTTTGTACCGAGATGTTATTATTAAACGACACAGTATTCGACACTAAGCTACAAAAAAAAAAAATGTCTTAATGCATCTATGAGTTGTGTGCATTTCTGTATATTTAACAAACAATTAACTTTTAGTTTATACAGAAGCACAATCATTTGAGTGATGTAGGGTTACTGTAAGTCTCTGTGTGGTGCATGCCCTAGGGTAATTGCATATTAGAAGATATTATACTGTCTGCCTTAATGAGAGTTTATTATAATAGGTATGATAAATTACTACATTGCAAGTTTGCCTGAACTTCCCTTTTTCTTGTCCTTCCCTTTAGGTTCTCTCTGTTTGTACAGATAATGTAGCTCATGGAAGCAGAGAGCTGGAGTTGGAGATCTTAACCAGATGTAGCTGCTAAGCTTGGATGGCAGCCAGTGAGGATATAGTCATGCAGAAAGTATTTCTCCAGCTGGCCCCCCTCTTTCAGAGACAGACTCTGAGGAGAGAACACAGCTTAGACGCAAAGCTGCCAGGGCTCTGCTACACCACTCTCCCCCGCTTCTCACTGAACATCAGCAACGCGTTTTTAAAACACAAAAAAGGAGTCTTAAAATTAGCTGTGTTTCCACCCTTTTTTTCCATTCACTAATGCAGCAAATTTCCACAAAATACTGTTGCTGTCACACGGTAAAGCAAGCATTAGTCTGCTATTGAGCTTTTCCAGCAAGATGATTGGCTGTTTGTTACTACATGGAAACCCATAACTACTATTTAAAAAAAGAAAGAAATAACATTTTAGCATTTCCAACAGAAAAACACAAACATGTTAGGCCTGTAGAATCTCACTTGCAATGACTGAGATTTTCCAGTGACAGACTTTCAGAAGAAAGGGGCGGGACCAGACAAAGGAAGTAAAAAAGAAAAAAGTTGTCTGAAGGTCTGCAGTGGAATTTCTGGCTTCACCAGCCAGACTTTGTATTAAATGTAACCAGCAGTAGCTCAACAGTCTTTGCAACTTTTATTTAACACAATAAAGAACAAATAAAGAATAAATTTGGATTTTTCATCTGTCATTCTCCTTAAAACACATCAGTTTCTATGAAGCAACAGTAGGTCCCATTTGCATGACCTAGTCAGAAGCTTTCCTTGTGAAAAAGTTGGGAGTGCAGTGCCCCAAAAACAAGAAACGTGTAGTAGTTACGATTGATAATTGAAGTTAAATGTCATTGCAAAGGTAGATATGTAAAGATGGTCCTTTCTTAATTAGAGTTAAAGGTAGCCACCTCCTCCGCCTACATCCAAATCTGGGTAATGATGTCACCAAGCCAGATTCAGCTGCCCAACCCCAACTCAAGCACCCTGATGCAAATATGCATTACAGAAGTCCAGGAAATGCCATTCCCAAGATGCATGTGTTTGCCACATGCTCTTCTCTGTTGTAGCTCCTATCAGGTGCTTAGGAGGTTAACAGTCTCAGGAGGATCCTGACCTTTAGCTGTGCTTGAATTTACAGGCAAATTGAAGGTGTGAATTTAACTTTCAACCCAATTTGCAACATCCTTTGCCTATTGCACCATCAAGGTAAAACACCTCAGAAATTCAATCTTGAAAAAAAAAAGTATGTGAAAAGAATAACTAAACAGTGCTCCTAGATGCTCTTTTTCAAAGAAATATAAAGGGCACTTTAACAGACCACTTCAAGGGAATGGGACCATTTCAAGCAATGGCACATTATCTAAATTCTTTCAGGTAAATCATGTTTTTAAGTGCATTGTAGACATGATTCTTCAGGAAGTATAAACTAATAATCATTGTTGGGCATCCAAAAGTTATTTATGTTACTGTGGCTACTGCAGTAAACACTAATAAAAAGGAAATTCTGAGCAATATTCTCATTTAAGTAAAACTGCTGTTCTATAACATCTAGTCCTGTCATGCACATTTATTTATACAGCACATTTCACAGTGCCTAAACCCTCACAGGACCAAGCCTAAAGCAACAGTGGCATTGAAAAAATCCTTGCAGCCAATAGGAAGAAACCTGTGTATTCTCAATATATAATTTCAATACTGATTTTAACCTTAATTACAATTGTACTGAAAATGTATACCTGACATTAAAGCTGTGTCTGATTGAAATCTCTTCATAAGTGGAAATGTCCGATTGAAATAACTTTTTTTGTTGAAGTGAGAAAACCACTGACAGCACATGCTGGCTTTTTCCTTGATGAAGTATCGTCAGTTAGCTGAGCCAAAATGAAGATAAGTTGTTCAGTAAGTTGTGTTCAAACACAAACAAATGATCTTCTAGCACCCTTTCCCGATAGGCCTCTCTACTTTTGGCCATATGCATACTCTTAACTCTCCATCATCCCAGAACCTTCACCCCGAGTGCCAGGGGATCAATCCAATGCCACAGGATTTAGGAGCATGTACCTGGCCTGCCACACATTCCCCAGGGCTTGTCCTGGCAAACTGCACAAACTGGGCAATCCTGCATTTGTGCCTCATGCCTGTTAACTTCACCATGTGCAGTGCAACTAAAATCGACCACATCTGGAGACAGTGTTGCAGCGTCTTTAAGAAAATATATCAACTTCAAAATCCTTTCTTGTACTTTTTGTACTTACTTTAAACAAGCTGATTTCAAGTGTGCATTTTTGCCAATACGTATTCCCCATCAATTGTAAATCTGCAACACCTTCTCAAATACTTAGGAAATATTCTATTTTAAAAATTATTCAGTGGGATCAACAATAACACTTTTGTCAGATTACGAATGTGTTTTCAAAAGAAGTCCTACTAATGTTTGCATCTCTGTTTTCAGCACTTTGTGCACCCTCCATTCACAAGTGTGACACTATTGATCATTTTTAATTGTGATTTGTAAGATTAATTGGTGAATATGTTGGGGGATCATTGACCATTCCTCCATGCAGAAATAAAATCCTTTAGATCCTTCAGCCTGTGATTGTGTACTGTCCTCTTTGATTTAAACAACAAATTGTTTGATTGGAAATTTGTGTTCATTTAACCATTTCTTGGTTAACTTCGAGGTTTGCTTGTCTTGCTGAGAGATCCATTTGCAGCACAGTTTGAGCTTCCTGGCAGAAGGAACCAAGTTTTTGGCCGAAATCACAAGGTTCTTTCTGGAGTTTGACTCCATTGACCTTAACAAATGCCACAGGATTGGCATTGAACTGTGTTTTTGGAAGAAAATAAATTGTGTTCTTCGAGAAATTAGTGCAAAAGAGTATAATTATTCTATTATTGAGATTACATTTTGTAAGCATATGATATGCTTAATTACCAGCATTGTACTGATATTTTATATAGTATGTATGTATGTTTTGTTTGCACTCAACACCAAATGCTCAAATATGTATTTCACTAGGAATGTTATACCTCAATGCATTATGTATGTCTCATGCTTTTTGTGCTTATTCTACAAAAAGTGTGATTATCCAAACTGGCGACTCATGGGATCATTTCATTGTGCTAAACTAAAGTTAGCTGTTTATTCTTATATGAAAGACAACCTTTTTTTCCCCAATGGTTGTGTATGACAGCCAGAAAAGTTCAGGAAGTATGACGGGTGTAAATCTAATTCATCTCTAAAACAGCGATGCTGATGGAGGTTTATATTTAGAAATCATGTAATTAGTGTGCTGGGACCACCGACCATTTGGTTTCAATAATGTGGAAATACAAGATAAGTTCACTGGTGGCGCTACAGCCTACACCAGTCAGGCCATCTATTTCCATTTTACCAAAAAGACCCCATCTCCACCATCTTCCCTACAGTACATGTAAAGCAGCCATATTTTTGGTTCTGCGCTGAACAGTGTTGTGCTTGGTAAACTAGCGCAAGCAGAACATTGTTTTAAACCGCATCTGGGCTCCAGCTAGAAGGGGGAAAAAAGCTCCATATGAGCTTTCCTTCTGCTCGCTTAAATCAAATTTTTTTCTTACTTGCATTGGCTCCGGGCTCTGTTTTTTCTGGAAACCGCACTAACATTAGGAATACATTCCAAGCCAAAGATTTAGTCAGACTGAACAAAAGGAGTAGTCTGGAACAGCAAAGCAAGTAGGAGAGAGAACTGAGAGAGAAAACCATGTTTTTAAAACTTTAAAGATTCTTTTAAGGATACGTCTCTTTTTTTGTTCAAAAGAATGATGCTACAGAGATCTGCGAGACAAAGAGAAGTCTTAAATTTCATTTTTCATCTTGCAAACGACCACGTAAGCAACACGAAAAGAGAAAAGACACCAAAGGCGCCGCCCCCTCCTATTCGCCCACCCACCCCCACCCGTCCTCCATCTGACCAGAGCAATGGAAAAAATGATAGGGCAGACACTGCTAACCGTTTACAGACATTGCTTCACAGGCAAGCAAGCATATTATGAGGAGCTGAGCAAAATCTGTACATTTGCAGTTATATAAATCACAGCTGTAAAGAGAGGAAAACTTCATATCACTGCACCCTAATAAGAAGATCCCACATACGTAGCTTTCTGTCTCTTTGTTGTGTTCAGATTAGTCACACCTGAACCACTGATAGGAAAGCAGGAAAGTAGATACAAGGAAATCTGGCAACCTAATAATGAAGTATGAGAGAGAGAGAGAGAGAGAGAGAGAGTATGCTGCTATCAATTAAAAAAACACTTGGGCTGTGGAACACAATACAACTCCCACTTGATAACGTTCCCCTGACAACTTGACTATTTGAGAATTCAAATAGCTCACACCTGTGGAGTATGCTTCCAATTTACTATGATGCCCGAATATTTAAGATTGGGCCGAATGTACTGTAGGCTAACATATGCCTGCACCATCTGAAAATGTTAGCAAAAAATAAATACATTTCTGTCTTTCACTCTCAAAACTGAAATGTCAAAATAGGTTTCCACTTCTGAGAAACATAAACTACTGCATAGGAAAGCACTGGCTAGATAGATGTATGGGCTTGGCTGTAAGTACAAAGCGAGTAGGGGATTTTAATGGTGTCGTAAAAGACACCAGTCATTCAACTGCTTCTAGCATTTTAAATGTACAAATGCATTCAATGCATCACATATTGGTTTCAAAATGCTTGTTCCCTTAAAATGTTTTATTTGCTTTGTGCTCTGCATTTCTTTGAGAAAGACCATATAAATGTAGGAATGCTTTTTAGTTCAATTCATTTTTTACAAAACATTTTTGCAAGGTAGTATAACTGACGTTTTACCTTGATGGTGAAACTAGCTAAGGATTCTGTTGTTGCTGTTATTTAATTGTGCCACTTTTTTAAGACCACAGTGATTTTCAGTGGACCCAGGTATGCATTATCTTAACATATCGCAATACTATTATGAGCAGGAGAAATGGCAAAAATAGGAGAGTTGAATATAATGCTTGTTCCCATATTTAATAAGTTTTCTGCCCATGTTCATATTGTTTTCTTCATTAGTATAATCAGTCTTACAGAAAAAAGTTTTCTAATAGATCTTTTCACTCTACCTGCCTGTAGGCACATTTCGATTCAGTTGTTTTTTGGGGTTTTTTTTGTTTTCTTTTTTGTATAGACAAGAATAGAAGCATTTGAAGAGAGCGAGGGAGAGAGATAGACTGAGCTCTGCTCATTTATGACACGTCCCAATCCCAACCCCCACCCCAGCCAAAATCATTCCAGCTGACTCCTCTGCCTGGAATGGTAATGTGCAATTCATGTTAGGCTGTTTTAGTTTTACATTCCAGCGCATCCACAAAGCTTTTTTTCTGTCCTCATCTGGGGTGTCTGTCATGACTGAACTCGGTGAAGAAGACCAGCTCTGAAGGTAGAGTCCGACTGTGGACACTTGCAGTATATTTTTACATGTCCGCTTCTGAGAGGACACCAAAAGGAGGCTTTCTGTGTTCCCCTTTCACACACAAGTTCTTCCTCAGGCAGATAAATGGAATTAAAGTGTTTCCAGGTGTCTGTGCACAATATATTTCACCTCTGTACTCTGAAGAGACAATCCCAACTGCAACAGAAAGAGGAATATTCTCCATGCATTCCAAAAGTTTTCTATCACCACACAACTTTTTTACCTTCTGGGCAATCTCCAAGCATGGTGCAAATTCTACATGATCACCTTCCAATTTGTACTCTTCAGAGTGGTCAAGCGGTGGGTACAGCATCCTAAAGGTTATTGCGGATCAAATCGGTGGTTCTGCACCTTACAGACTGGGCTTATTGCTTATGAAATGGCTGAACGTATGTCTTACTGTAGGGCTTTCACTGTAATGGAGCTCATATAGCCTGGGGATGTGAGGTTACTTTTTCTGTTTCTATTTACAAAATGCTCTCATCCTGGGTCATTTATAAAGGTTTGGCAAGGTGGAATACAAATAGGAAATGAATATTTTAGTATGTACCATAAATCCGTAACAGTAACTACTCAGCAGCATAATTTGTTACTACTTAAGTATCATAAGGCCTCTTAGTATGCAGTTTTAGGCAGGAATACACCCTGGACAGGTCGCCAATCTGTCGCAGGGCACACACATCATTCACTCCCCATTCACTCACACTGACATACCATCAGGCAATTTAGAGTCTCCAATTCGCCTACCTGCATGTCTTTGGATTGTAGGAGGAAAACTAGAAAAAGCTAGAGTAAATACATTTTTCAAAATGCTGTTTTAATATTCTATATAATTTAGCAAACACACATTTTAACAAAGATTGTGCATCTCCATTAATAGTTTACAGATATAAGCTAGTTTGGTGCGATGAGAAGTGATGAAAGTCCTTGTGAATAAGTAGCAATACCTGATCCTATGGAAGTACTTTCCCAATAAAACTCAAAAGTACAAGCATATTGGAAAAGGCAATGGAGCAATGGCAGCACCTAAGTTCACTGTAAATTCACTGAATTCATTGTGTGTGTATAATTTATGCAAAAAAACAAAAATGAAACAATCCAGTTAGCCATTTTAAGTTCATTCTTTGAACATGCATCAGCAGAATGTGATCCAGAAACATACTTCAGCTGGGTATGTCACCAGTAGTAGATCTCATTTAGCGTTCAGCTTTTGTTATAAGCAGCAATAAGCCCTGTGGAGAACCTCATTGAGAGGCCCTTTTATCACCAGCAACTCCTAGAGTGGGGCACATACAGCGATCATCAGGTTGTATTGATGCCTTGTTTGCATGGTCAATATTTCATGCTATTTTATAAATGTCATGATTTTGCTCAGGTTGTTAGCTTATCAGAAAAAAAATATTTCTCTATCTTTATGAATTCCTCTTCAAAAATACAACACATACTGCCGACCCTCCTTGGTGGCAAGTTGAGTTATGATATCACTGAATTGTATTTTCTGTGCCATTTTGCACTTTGAATGGACTGGGCAGCTGTCCTAGCTCATTGTTGAGCAGAGAAAGTTTTCCTTTTGCAAGCTTTAGCTTTCTGAATGTATGTTCACTTCCAATAACAGGTAACATGCATTGCATATGCAGCATGTAATGCAATACACACTTTTCTATATTCTATATACAGTATCTCTATATAGGCTCTTCAGGTGCTTTGTTTAAGTGACTCTGAGTTGTTATAGGGGACCAAAACTGCTTTCAAAAGTAGATATGATATACTTTCCTCAGATGCTGAATTTGTTTTTCAAAAGCAGTTGCCAGATCATTACTGCTTGTAGAGAAAGCAATATCTATATGCCAGTCATCTGGACATTTTATTTTCAATAAAAATGTGAGCAGGACAGTATGCCCTCCTTTCATATGTTTGCGTTGTACAGATGGGTAGAAAGCTGAGAGCAGAACAGATAGAGAAGGGACCCGTGCTGAAAAGAAAAAGTGCCTTGGCAGGATTGTCTTTTCGTCATTAGCTCTGTGTGATGTTTTGAGTATGGAAAATCCATCGCCTACCTGCTTCCAACTAGAACCTTGACAGAAAGCCACCTAGACTGGCAGGGAGACAAAGATATTAGACAGCCTGACTGCTGCAGTCTTCATGTAAGGAGCAGACCCTGAACTGTTCCAGATGGCACACCTCCTAACACCTGTCCTGTTGTTGAAAACTCAAGCAAACATAACCCATCAACCAGACCTTAAAGACCAGTAAATACTGCATCGTAACTTAAAATTTTGTGGGCCGCAGGTCAGTTAAATAATAAGTGTCCAAGGTACTTGCTTTATGGTTGTTTCAAGTGCTTGAAATCCAACCCTTTTAGAAAATTCTGTTATCCTGGGTCATTTATAAGAGAATGGCAAAGTGGAATACAAATAGGAAAGAAGTAACTCAACATTTCTTGTTTATTGTTTTATCTCTGTCTGCTTGCGCATTGTTTTACTTGTCATTCCAGTGACCCTAATCATATTAAAAATAAATCATGTTCTGCAGTGAGCATTGCTTGAGTATTTCACTGCAGCTGACTCCTGGCCTGCCACTTGTGGCACTAAAAGCTTAAGCAGCACTTAAAATAATATCTGAGAACTGCATATATCAACAATCTTTGAGTAGAATGTGCCCTAATGATTGTTAAAATTACATGTCATTGAAGTTAAATGTTTGACCTCCTGCAGAGAAACCAAGTTTACCAGATGACCAATAAAATTTAAACACAGAAGGTTGCCTCCAGCAAAGAGACTGAATGGTTTTTACGTCGCCGGTGGGAGGCCTCGCCATAAAGAGTTTGGAGACAACATCTGTCTATTGTTTGGTGCTATGTCCAAAATAGAAAACTGGTTTGAGGTCTTGGAAGGTGCTGAAAGTAAGCAAAACAGTTCACTCAGTGCACTTCCACATAAGCAATGGCATGGATGAATCTTTGCAATACAAAAGTATTCTTAAACTCAGAAGTTAGTTACTTGGGAGCGCACGCTTCTCTTTGATTTATCTTGATTGCAGCATGAGGACTCCAGAAACTGATATGAATATAAGTTTGATGATGTTTTAAAAAGCCATGCCATTTGGGTACAAATATACAATTCCAGGTCAAATATGACCCGGTGATACAGAATGCTAATTCAGAATGTGGCAGAATGTAAGAACTGTGTACTGATCAAGTTTATGACTATCTGTAAGGTTTTGCGTGCATACACACACACACACACACACACACACACACATGCAGTTCATGTGGGAAGTACAACTTCTTGATGTGAGAAAAACAAATGGCCTGCAATTATGGATGTGTGGGATATGTGAATGGAGCGGTTGCCACGTCTGTATGAGCCTGTAGTTACAGAGGAAAACAACTGGCTGTTGACAGTACATTCCCAGCAAGCCAATAAAACATGGCATGCAGATATGAGTGGCATGTGATGCAAGGTTCAGTCATGCCTGACGACTGCAACAATGGGGCAAGGGAGGAGTACTGTGATTGGTTTACAGGAACATAGACCTGTAAGAAGATGACAGCCTGCTGGCATTTGATCATCTTTTACAATATCATTGATATGTCTGCAAAAAAATGCATTTGTGATCTGGACTGAGATAGACTTAGGACGGAACAGTGGGAAAATTCACAGGATATTCCTTGAGCAGTTCGGAAAAAATTGGGAAAACAGGGAGAAGACAGCACCTTCCTACAACCTCGCCCTCTCATTGTGAAGGACATTCAGGTGGAGAATCTGGTCCCGCTCCACCTGAAGTCCTGCCTAAGGCTGCAGCATTGGGAAGGAAGCAGAGGAGGTGACATGCTTGCCTTTCCAAAAAAAGACTGCAAAACCAGCACAACTGGCTACACACACAAAAAGTACATCTGCAAGTCACACACACACTGAAGCTCACATGCTATCAGTCATGTGGAGTATTAATGGATCACTTGCTGTAAACTCATCAGTTCCTCCACCCATCCATCCATACATACAGTAGTGCTGTTTGATGATAATAAAAAACAAACAATCTGAGTGATACTGTATATAAGACAAAAAATTATAAGTGACTCTTTTGGTTTTGTAGTGTATGGATCTATTTTGACCCGAAGTTGAGAATTTGTTCATGTATTTGTGTGGACTGTAAAGTGCAACAACAACAAAAAAAAACATATCTCATAATTGTAGATGACTGTTTAGACAGTAAGTAAGATAAAATGCAACAGCGGGTACACTCCCACACCTTCCCCCTGTTTAGGGAAATAAAATGGCATTTGAGAGTTAGCACATTAGCTGTTTTTGCTTGTTTGATAATGGTGGTCTGCTCACAAACGGTCGTTTGTGTTGAAGACTTGATGTGAAGCTCTGCTGTGTCTTTTCTCTGAGAGGCCCATTTTCTCCTCCCTCTGAATTATTGCTGTTCTGGGGCGAGGTCTGGAGGAGTCATTTGCTTCCTCCAGCTTTAGTACATGTTGCAGCTCTGAAGAGGGTTGCCAGATCTTGACAGAGAGCCTCCAAGACTTTTCCCCAAGCTTTGCTGAGGGGAAAAAAAATCAAAGGACTAGAAAATCTGTTTGATGTTTGGACAGGAACTTCTATCACATTCAATATCTGTTAATAAAATGTCGCCGTAGAACATAACAGCTTAGCAGGAGTCTCCGGCATACAATGGATTTTTAAGCTGTGCTGTAGCAAGGTGTCTTCGGAGGTCTCCTGAACAGCAAAAAAAACTGCAAAGGGAATGTAACCCTCTGTCTGTATTCATAAACTCATTATGAACATCGAGGAGGCTAACAGAAGGTCTTCTATTTGTACTTCAGGTTAACATCAAATTCAGGAACCTCAGCAGAAGGCTTGTTGAGCAGTAGGGACACAACAGTTCTCCTGTTGTTATCTCTTATTTTCCCATTACATAGAATGACTTTGTCCCAGGGAGAGAAAATATGCTTGACCTTCCCGAAATGCAGTTAGCCTAAAGTCTGCTGACATCACAATGCTGAATAACTGCGGCTTCAGCTTGCCAACACCACAATTACAGTACAGCAGAGTGAAAGAGGAGTTCAGTGAGGAATGAACATTACACTGACGACAGTCAGTTTCAAAAAAAGGAATGAGAATGCTGAGCTATTGCTAGGTGAGGGAAAGACAGAATTCAATGTCAAAGATGGATTTTAATAGAGTGACAGGAAAAAATCAGGTCTCTGCAATCTCCTCTGGAGAAATTAGATTTAAAGGTTAGGAAGACTGTGCCCTTGGGTGCGTTTTCCACCACTCTTGACTACCCTGTCTATGACTCTTCCATACGACACGCCCACTCCCACTGTTTACATCAGGATCCAAACACCCTGCACGGGCCCCAACATCTGCACAGCCATGTTCCCCTGTGGGGAGGGGGTGAAGGAGACCTGATTCAAGCAGAGGGGTGGGCCTTCTGACAAGTACCCTCAGCTTAGATCTCTTTTCCTTCTGTTGTAGAAGGTGCAGCTTCTTACGTTTTCCCTGACTGAAGATTAGCAGTGAGTTAACATGAATTTACTCATGTGCAAAGTCGAACCTTGTTGTATGAACAATGAAAGCGGTACCCATAATTTGCATGGTTGAATCACAGTCATGGAAGGTCATTTCAGGAGAAATGCTGTAGAGAAGAGGCTTACAAGCCAAGCAACATTTTCCATCTGGAAAACATCAGTAAATATTGGTGCACTTCCATTAAAATGGTGAAGAGGCTATGACCAAAGGCTGCGACTACAGTTAAAAAGAGGAGAGCAAAAAGGGTGAGATGGAATAAGGGGAGGAGAACTTAAAGGCGGAGGTCGAGGTGGGGGTTTCAAATTTCAATTGACGTCCAGTCTGGATATCAGCGACGACTATTTCTTTTGTATTAAGTTAAGGGAGCTCATGAGGTTAACATTTTCATCTCTGGATTTTTAGAAAATAAAGATCTGTTCGATGAAGATCTGTCTGACCGAATGAGCATGTACCTCAAAGCTACTTTACAGCTGTGTAACAGTCATGCTAAGTATCTGCCCTCTATGTACCCACATTTGTGTCACTGGTCTTCTCTCTCGTCGAGACCATGCCCGCAATGCGCTCTCACGCCACGCAGCAGACAGAGCCAGCCTGATGTTGCCTCCCAGTCCCGCGCAGCGCTTCCCAGATGCAATAACATACCGCACTGAACTTTCCCCCGTGCCAGAGCGCTGCTGCAGACAGCTGGTCTCGCTTAAACTCGTCCCTCCTGTGTGCCGTAATATGGAAAAGATTTCTGTGTTCCACTTCGCCGTGGCTGCCTTCTCGTAACCCTTTCGCGGCAAGGCAGCCGTGTAATTCAGACGCAAATGTGTTTTCCCCTTTAAGAGCTGAAGGTAGTTACTGCTGGTTGAGGTAAAGGTGAGTTTGTAATTCTGTCCTCTTGTCGGCACAAAGTCCCTTTCCCCCACTTTCCAGTGATTTCCCTCCTCTTTCTTTTTACTAAAAAAAAAACAAGGCAGACTGGAAAGGGTACCGGTGTTGGTAATTAAGTGCCAATAACGGAGCTCTTTAAAAGCAGCGAAGGTGGTTCTCTGCGGAAATAATATTCTAGTAAAGTGCCTGGTTGGACATGCCCAGCATATTAAAAAAGAAGAAAAAAAAAACCTGTGGAAGTTTGATTAGTGTGAATTTAATTAATCAAAAAACTTTCTTTAGAAAACTTGTTTGCTTCTAAGGAAAAAAAAGTTTCTCAGCTGAAAGGCACTCACTGCCAGGTATTTCACCCTAAACATTTGAGCATGGCCTGAGAAAGGGCGGGTTCAATCCCCTACCATCATCTTCAAACACACAATATCTGATTTACAGTCCAATTACGATGGCAGGTATGCCATCCCACCAAGTTGCAGCTTGGTGGGATGGCATGCCCCATACCTATACAACACCAAGAGTTTGGCACTTTTCAGGGTTCCCTACAGAAATAACTACAATGACCACAGACTCTCGGCCCATACCCTCTGACCTATTTCAACAGACAGAATTCACTTCACACATCCACACAATAACCCCAAACTTAGGGTATTTAACATTTCCCCTCTTCTTCTTATTATTTTTCCTACCTGATTACATCATCACAAATGCTCCAGGGCCACAAAGAATAAGTCTCCCCATTGGATGTATAGGTACATTAGCCAATAAAAACCTAGGATACAGACACATAATGGACAGTGCACATACTTAAAAAAGCAAAACCTTGCAGCCCTGATGCCTACTTCCCTCATAGTTCACTGGGTAGAGCGTTTACCAACAGAACGTTTTTGGATGAGTGACGGACCAGGGTTCAAATCCCCCCTGAGACGGAAGCAAACCTCTAACGGTGGGTGTTAGATCACATTTGTTCATTCTGGTAGGTAACGCTACCGGTCGTATAGAAACTGGTGCAAGATAATGACTTCTTCACACCTGGAATGGAAATGTACAGTTGAAAACTAGTTTTTCATCATATATACACGGTAAATGAAAACTGTAAGGTAAGCTACTGATGGGCTTTACATCTGGGCCATGAGGTCTTCTTCATCTTTATTTTAAACTAGCAATGCGAGCCACCAACCCAGTCTTTACTGTATCGAACATAATAGAATATCTCTTGATGGATATTGGAAATACATTATACGCAATGTGGGCTGACCAGAGTGTGTGGGGGTGATATAGGCTGAATGGTAGACACAACTTTGAATATCCAGTAACATCTTAGGCAATAGCACAACCATTAAAAGGAACGATTGGAATCTCCCATGTTAAAGGGCCATTTTGTTCTTTGAGAACAAGCTATTAAATATGCCTGCAAGTAGTTTGAATACAGAGAGTGTCCAAGACTGCTGGATTGATGGGAGATGGGATTTCGATGTTTGCAATGTTTAACATGCTAGAAGAAAATGACCCTTTTTAAACTATCTGTGGTACAGTGGCCACTCCTCTATTAC
The DNA here is from genome assembly GCF_013347855.1 of Anguilla anguilla. Lineage (NCBI taxonomy): Eukaryota > Metazoa > Chordata > Actinopteri > Anguilliformes > Anguillidae > Anguilla > Anguilla anguilla. The sequence goes on along the minus strand of NC_049208.1, from coordinate 38,837,161 downwards.
CACTGTGTAAAATGAGAAGTTAAGAGAGTGTGCTCTCATTTGAGATATCTTTACTTAGCCTATTGCACAACAGGAAGCTGTCACAGATTCCAGCACAATGCAGGTGTATCAGCGCAAATTCAGAGAGAAAACAACCTGCAAAAGCTTCGTATCTTACTTAAAGAAAGTTCTTTAACTGATTCTCAAAATTGCTTTACATATTCTTCTCTGTCAATAATATCAGTTTTATCCACTTAATTTACCACACCCCTCTGCTTTTTCGGTTGCTAAAACAGTTACTTTTTCATCGATGCAATGTACCTTTTCTAAAATTTCAGACTAATGTAGTGGTTTGATCTTGATTGTGCCTGATATTATGATGTTAATTTTGTCATTTTCATTTTTCTTGATTGAGGATATACAAAATATTACTTTAGGACAGCAATCGGTAAAGGCAGCCAGGCAGGATACTAATACATTTTGGAGGGTGCACAGAATTATGTAAATACATTCTGGGAAAGCCTTTCATACATCAAGGCGCATTCATTTGGAGCAGTATACTTGCTACTTGTTTTTTAACTTTGAAATGGCCATAGTGCTATAGGTGTCGGGAACACTTTGCATTGTGTAATGAACATTGCGTCATTTCATTTGCAGTAAGACATCACATGGCCAGCAGAAGCTATAAGTAGCATTCTCATAGCGTAACCTTTCACTGTGCCACCACTCTGGTTTGCTCATTCCCACATGGCAATATAAATAGAGCACAAACAGGACAATAATGTCTGGTCTTAAATAGCATACTACTACACACTATGTAGAACTACCCACTAGTTTTGAACTGAGCTCCACTGACTTTTTTGTGGATATTTTCTTGGGCTACATTACACACTGGCTGACCAGACCACGTGTCGTGTGGATTCAGAGAGACACTTAAGTTGGCATTCTGTCCGACTGAGGGAATTCCCTAACCAAGAGTGCTCCTTTCAGATGCATGCCCTCTCACAAAGCTTCGACTTCCATAGAGGTGTTGGGAAAAGTATTCACAGCATTAAAACAAAAATAGAATACTTTGATATATTTTTGCAAAATACAAGAAACATAGAACTATAAAGCATAGATCTACTGTAAGTCAAAATGCACTTTAAGTATCACAGCTTCAGTACTTCAGTAGCGTGGTGCATTGGTTTGGCTGAGTTGCCACCATTTTGTTTTTCATGGTTCGTCATTTCCGTTTTTAAAATCCAGAATGAAAGGCCTTGTCCCCATTGCCCTGTGGTGTTCACTGACTCATTTTATACTCTCAAGCGTTCCCCTCCTCCATCCTGCAAGTATAAATCACTAAACCCCACCCCTCTGCCTGTTGGGCTCTGGCAGGGAAAATTCATAGCTGAAATGGTCAGCAGATGTGGGTGTCTGCATCTTCAAAAAGGCAAAAAGGCAATTCACACAGTTGGATTTAAGTTGTGTAGTTTGGGAGCATAAAGTAAATGAATGCTTTGAAAACTTGTACAGGTTTACAACGTTCCCATAGTGCCTCAATGCTGTAGATAGATGTCTGGGAGACATCTATAAGTGACCTTGCCTGCCCAGAGATTCCTTCTGATATGTGTTTGGGCTTGTTCCCTTAAGTGTTTATTTATTTGAAATATTTTGTTTTGTGAAGGTCTGTTTTTTAAAGTCATCACAAATGCATCAAGGCATTTCAACTTATTTCTTCCTTCAGTGAAAGTCCCTGAGCCTAGAGAGTTCCTTCAGTGAGAAAGCTGGATGCCTAGTTTCATATCCTTAGCGCTGGGTTACCATGTTTTGCTAGTGTCCAAATAATTCTTCCCTTTTGTTCAATGAGCATCTTGTTTTTGCATTTGGTTTCTGGAGTTTGAAGATACCTCTTTTTTTTTTTTTTTTTTTTAAACGAGCAGCTGGTTTGTCTTTTCTTTCCTACTGATTATTAAGAGAAAAACTGTGTTGGTTGCTATAAATGTTGGTTCACTCAAAGTTTACATGGACAGATTTCCAAAAACATGATGCAAGTAAAAGAATGTCATTAATTCGCTATGTAAGTACACTTTACATGAGTGTTAAGCATTCATGTTTTGTTGGAGCCTACTTATGCAAACATTTGTGCTAGTTCTTTGTTGCAGTCTGCCCTTGGAAATGTCTCATCGTATGGAAAGTTCATTACCGCTAGTCTCGGCAGTAAAAGGATATCTGCCACAGAGTCTAGCTTGTAATTTAAAAACCTCAACATCCCAAGACCTCACTGTGTTTTTCTACTTACTGCTGTCAGTGAAGTGAGTCCTAAATCATGGGCCCTCTGCTCCTCCCCTCTTGTCGTTTGCCTCCACTAGCCCCGCCTCCCCTGTCAATCAGACAGAACACCTCCTGGGATAGAGTTCCCATCAACTTCACATCCAGTTTACCTGTTCAGGGCTCTGTGCATGCTAGTGTTGCTATATTTGGTTACCTGAGATTAACTATATGTGAAATGCCTCTAAAGTCTGTGCCGACTCTTCTATAGAAAAATGGGAATAAATTAATTCTGAAGTTACAGCCAACACAATTTTTTAGACCATGTTTCTTGTAATTATCTACTGCCACAGTATTTTTTTTAACCGTATTGTATTTTGTTATATATCATTGCTTAAAGCCAAATGCCTTCCTGGTTAATTTATTAATTTGCTAGCCTGTTATATATTAGGATATAAGAACCACGTGAAAAGGTTTAGAATGTAATTTTCTGACTGAATTTCCGCTATCTTCACGCTAACATATTTGGAGCTTTTTCAGAAAACTCATGTTCTCCAATTCAAATTTTGGCATTTCCTTCTCAGAAAAAATTCTGGAAAAAAAAAGATCTCTAACCATCTGTAAAAACACCTTGGCAATTTGTACCAAGTGCACACACTACTCACACAAGTTTTTTTTTTTTTTTTGGACTAACTGCCTTCAGAGTTCTTGGGCTCCCTCAGTGGGTGTTTACAGAAGAGCTAATATATATTGAACCTATCCACCCTAAATGATAGTATTTCTCTGTGTAACTAACTAACTTTCTGTCAATGCTTTATTTCTTTGGTGTACCCTGTCTTACTTTTGAAACCTGTGATTGGCTGTGCTGTCACCCTGTGACAGCACAGCTACAATGACAGGCCAATAGGTGCCCTTTAAACCTTAAAAAAATTCTTGGGATCTCAGAATGCAAGATTTGTTACTGTTGGCCCTTTTACACCAATGTGGCATTGGCATTTCTTTCATATTCTCTTACAAAAATGGAGTAACTTCCGGAATGTGTCTGAGAGGATCATGCATACTGATCAAATCCTTGGACACAATTGAGCTGGGAAGACACTTGGAAGGCACAACTCTGAATTCAAATAAAAACTTTTTCAAAACTCTAAACATAAATCCGTGTTACATAATTAATAAAAACTGAATTATTTAATTGATTTTGACGATTCTAAAGAACAATAAAAACACTTGAATTGAACTCTCCTGTTATGTGTGTGGACCAGTTACATCAGTTATGTTCCTGGGTCAATTTTGATAGATCTCATAATAGGTATTTTACCATCCAGTTGTATTTTACCTGACTTCCCACGGAGTTAGTCATCTACAACTATGATATTGACAAGTTTTTGTACTTTTGCAGCAATTTATTTTTAATATTTGCCATTATAGATTATTTGATGCATGTGTTTTGTCTGTTTATCTCTGTTTAGCATTTGGGCACTTCCCGTACATTCTGTTCCACTGGGGTCAAATTTGACTTGGAACAACATCTTTGTACCCAAATGGTATACTGACTTTCTAAAACATCAAATATACACAGTTTCATTCTGAAAAAATAAAGTTCATGACATCATTTTTGTGACAGTCAATGTTGTCCCAGACATACAGTTACAGGAAGGTTAAATGAGAGTCCAGGATAAGGACTGATATTGATTGAACCCAGGTCATAATGTACATTACATTAAAGTTCCTTACAGTTACCAGTTGAAGAAGAAATGCTGTATATGTATACAGGCAAATCTAAATGTGGGGGCTTTGCTTGCCTCCAAAATAGCATTACAAATGAACAAATTACCGATGTCAGGATGGTCTCTTAAATCCTATGGTGGCTACCTGTGCAGACTGATGTTCTGCACAGAGTCTCAGTACCTGAGAGGTTTTAAGAATGCCTTCGTTGGGTGTGTCTACAGCTGCTGCACAATGACGGGAGGGCAGGCAACCCCCCGGGCACTGTGAAAGACGACACAGGCATTCCCCGAGACATTCTGCAAAAGGCACTGCGCTTACTTTCCAGTACATTATTTACACAGCATCAGTCAGTGGCCACATAGGTCATTTACCAACTTCTATGGAAGGCTGTTCTCAAGATGCAAAGCCTATGAAAGCTTAATTGTTCTTGTGACATTCACAACGAGAATAAATTCAGAGAGAAAAGATGGCACATGACATGCAAAAGTTGTTATATAATAGTCAATAGTCCCAATTATTACCAGTTTTATTTTGAGAAGGTGTTACCAAGGTATGAAGTTGTGGATAAATGTACCCTTGTGGATAAAATAAATTTCAGCTCTGTTGGTGAACGTTAAACTGCCTGATCTGCACAGATGAATTTAACTGATATTTAGATTTCAATGTTCCTTGAATTCAGGCACAGAGAACAAAGGTATATTGACATGTTCAGATATAACAACATACTAAAACATTTGCCATGTAAAATAAAATGCTACAATGCATTATATTCTTGATGAATATATTATATTTTATGTGCCCCCTAGCTTTAAGTATTCTGGGCACCGATGGACATGAAAAGCAAATGAAAAAGGAGCCCATGCTCAATAACCTCATGATGCCACTAAGAAGAAGTAATGTGTGCAATTTTGACTGATTTATGGCTGAAATATGGCTGTCTAAGCACATAACAGGGCTTCACATACTGTATGTGGTCCTGGAGGGCCAAAGGGTATCTTGTGTCTGTTACATGAACTCTTCATCTGTTAAATAAATAATGTACATTTTTACAAATATAGCAGACTGAAGAAAACCCCTTCTTTCTCCAGTGGCCTTCTTTATTTCAGACTCTAAGCAATGCAATGCAGGTTCCCATAAATCCTATGAGAGAGTTGTCTTCCAGTACCAGCGCACCCCTAACCCCTGTGCATGCAATGTATTCTGGGCAGCTGGCAGGCAGGTGTATGCATGGACATGAAGGGATCTGCACTGAGAGCACTGGGCTGCCTCTGCCTTGCCTCCAGCCATTTGGCTGAGGGAGAAATATGAGACGCTGGGATGAGAGCCAGCAGGGGTGAGGGCGGGGGGAGGGGGGAGACGATGAAGGAAGCTGGCCGAGCCAATCGTATCACAGCACATCTGGAACCTGACAATCGGCAGAGCGCGCAGATCCTGCCGCGTTTGGACGTGGGTGATCGGAACCGCACAAAATGGCTGACAGCAGAGGGCCGGGAGACTGAGGAGCCCTGGCCTTGGAGACGCTTACTAACGTGTGACCCGGCGGTTCAATGAGACAGCCAGAAGTTGCATGTCCGTGCATAATTTTGCTTCTGTTACCTGACGCCTGAGAAATGTCCCATATCTTAAAAAAACAAGAAAAATGAAATGAGGCTGAGCGAAGCAAAGCTATGCACATTTGACCGGGATAAGAAAATGTTTAATATCCTATGTTAGAGGAATGATGAAAAGCTGAGGTCCTTGGTTTCTTTAGCAGCATGCTTGAGGTCATTGTTCTGCTGCAAGGTGAAGCACCACCATCCAATGAGTTTTCATGCATTTGGTTGGATCTGAGCAGATGTTTCTATATGCTTCATATAGAAATTCATCCTGCTGCCGTCAGCAGTCATATCATATCAAGTGAGCCAGGTCCAGGGGCCATTATGCCCACGTCTTAACACCCCCCTGCCCCCCCCCCCCCCCCCCCCCCCCCCCCCCATGTTTCACAGATAAAGGTGCTTTGGATGACGAGCAGTTCCTTTCTTCACACTTTCTTTTCCATCACTTTCCATCACTTTAATACTCACCACATCTGTCCATAAGACTTTAATCCTAAACTCTACAGTTTTTAAATGTACTTTTTAGCCAACTAAATTATGTTCTTGAAGCTTACCAGTAGTTTCCATCTTGCAGGGAACCCTCTGAGGTTATGCTGGTGGACACATCTATGCCTGCATCCTGTGTGTCTGTGTGTCAGAGAGGTAATTCTGACTCACTCAATGTTTTCGCTGTCTCTGATCAACTTATTCAGATTTTTCAGCCTGATCATGGTCTGCTTTACTGACATTGACACTTATTTGGTCCTCATGCTGATAGAAAGTAGCAAGAGACTATAAATGCACATTTCACACCTAGAATATTTATATCTGGTCTTAGTTTTCTTGTGCATGAACTAATGATGCAAAGATGCCCTAGAAACAGCTGAGCAGTTAATTGTTCGATTACTTTTGCTCCCCTAAAAGTCTAATTAATGCTATAACATATCCCCGTTGCCACTGTTCAAACAGACACCCACATTTTGTAAGAGGGCTTATGTTAGGATCAATCCATAATGCGATCTTTCCAGTACTGGCAACTTAAAGTATTTTTAAAATGGCCCATAAATGTAACAAAGCAGAATGAAAGCTGGGAGTGCCGAACGGTTCTTCAAGCAGAGATTTTCTTCCAAATATTAACTTCTTGACCCCCGGAGATACTTTGCATTCCAGGATAGCTGACAACTCTGACCTCCAGGGAAGTGTTTAAACCCACGGTGAACATTATCAGGCAGACTGTTTTTGATACTGATCATTATATCAGTTATTTTTCTGTCAGTGATCAAATGTAAGTTGGTATGATTTGGTACACAAATAAGCATTTATTTTTATCAGCTGGAGCTTTAACTTTAACTAAAGTGCAAGCTGCCATTATATTGCTACTGTATGAACAAATATTCATCAATGTGAAGGCAATGAAGTTAAATTGAAAGTTTAAGTTAATTTCCTTGTGATAGAAGGAACAAACCTTTAGGGGAACTATATGTTTATAGTTTATACTATACATACATTTGTGAAATCCCCCTTTTTGTATGACCTTGTTGAATGATCTTGCTTTGCAATTAACACTAATTGCATACCTTTTACAAGTTCAAATGTAAGTGTATTTATGAAATGTGCAAAATTTGTAAGCCAAAAAGGATAATTTAATCCTCTAAGGAAGGCTGGCTGGCAAAGCTAACTGATCTAGCCTTATATACCTGCACCTTGTTTCCCTCTCAGTTGACTGGAGTCATATTAAACACATATTCTAACACATAACATTTTAACATGTCAATTCCTGTCCATGTGTGAACATGCACAATGTTATTTTTTTCAGAACTGGGTGGAATGAAACATGTATGAAACATTGATTAGGGAACTTGTATCTGTCATACAATACTAGTATTTATTATATAATGGGGCTTACTATATAATATTCCTAAAATCATTTTGGTAGTGATTCATAATTACTGGTTAACATCTTTTGTGGTTTTACCAAATATGTTTCACCTAAATACAAAAAATGAGAAATGTAAAACTATATACATAATATTATTCAGCATGTATTTTACAACATAAGAAAATTATTGTCAATGGAATCTAAATGCATTGAAATTTAAGAGTTTATGTGCAAGAACAGAAGTTGTTCTTGCACATAAACACATCACTCAGCACAATAGCTCAGCACAAAACCAACACATTTAGTTATGGTAGTTTGTTCATTTGTTAATGTTTGGGACAAAGACATTTTTTTCATGATTTGGCTATGTACTCCAGAAAGCAATTCATATGTGGTTAAAGAGCACATTCTCACCTTTCATTTATAGGTGTTTTGTACGCTTTGGTTTCACGATGTAGAAATTACAGCACTCTCTATACATACCATCAAAAGCATCTTATCTGCTCAAGTTAAGCCATAACACCCCCATGCTGAAACAGTAACACACCCCACCATGTTTCACAGATGAGGGGGTGCTTTGGATTTTGGGCAGTTCCTTTTGGCCTCCACACTTTGCTCTTGCCATCATTATGTGAATCTTGGTCTCATCTGTCCACATGACCTTTATCCAGAACCTTCCTGTTTCTGCAGTCCACTAGTGATTTGCATCTTGCAGTGTAACATCTGTAGTTATGTTAATTAAGTATTTTGCAGACAGGAGTCACTGACACATCCATGCCTGCCTCCTGAAGAGTGTTTCTGATCTGTCGGACAGGTGTTTGAGGGTTTTTCTTCATTATGATGAGAATTCTCCAGTCATCAACTGTGGTTGGCTGCCTTGGTCCACCAGGCCCTTTGCGATTACGGAGCTCACTGAGCTTCAGTGCTCTCTTTCTTTTTAATGATGTTCCAAACAGTTTATTTGGTAAACCTGAAGTGTTTTTCTTCCTTATTTCTCAGTCTCATGGCTTCAATGACTTTCAATCACACAGATCAGGTCCTCATGTTGACAAATGCCAATAACAGGCTCCAAAGACAATCAAAAACTTAGAATCAAGACTAAATACTGACATTTTGCACCTGCACTGAATACACAAGGATGCAACTGAATACACCAGACTAATTAGACACACCTGTGAAACTATTTGTCCCGAACATTATGGTGCTCTGAAATGGGGAGACTATGTATAAAAAGCACTGTACTTTTTACATGGTGAAACCAAAATGTATAAACATGATTTAATAAAAGCTGAAAATGTGCACTTTAACCACATGTGAATTGTTTGTTTAGAAATTATGGAGTACAGAGCCCAACCAATAAAAAAATATGTCTTTGTCCCAAACATTACTCAATGTGTATTTTAGGCTACAATAGTTTGAATTTGACAAAACCAATTGATTAGGTTGAAAAAAAGACTGAGAATAATTTCTTGTCCGCCATAACAAATAACAAGAAGAAGAGAAGAGAAATCATGAAAAGAGGTTAAAGCATCTCTGCTTTTTTGCGACAGCAGCATGAGTGTGTACCAACCAATAGGAACAATTCTCCCCAGTGATCCAATCAGGAATTAGCACAGTCTAGTGCCCAACAAGGCCAAATGCTCGTAAATAGCAAAATGGCACAATGTCCTGCTTTTGGGGCAAAATTCCAGTCTGTGACAAACCTCCTCATACCCTGCTAGTATCCCTTCATACTGCATATAGGAATTTATTTACTGTGGATAACATAATCTATGCCTAAAGTCCCCGATCCTGTGCCTGTGAAGGGTTCTTCCAACCAAATAACTGAACTGCTTAATTCAGATAACTACCTTACTTTAATCCATTTAAGAACTGCTGTCAGTCTGAGTCAATGTTAATAACAACAGTAATACATGGTGTATTTATAGTGCCTTTCATCTCCAGATCTCAAAGGACTGAACAGAGAAGGGAAAATACCTTAACCTCCACCAATACAATGCCCACCTGGGAAATGCATGGCCATAATTTTGCCCTGGATCACTCACCGCACATAAACTGAAGTGGAGGGAGAGAGATTATCAAACCAGTTAGGATGGGGGATTATTTGATGGTCAGGCTGCAGACAGAAAAGTTGAGAATTTGGCAATCTAGTCATTTAAACACTGCCTGCTGAGGAGACTACTGTAAGTATAACTGTTCAATATGCCACACAAAGAAATGACACACATTTTCATTGTTCAGCCTTTCCAGCTGTCCCCAAGCGTATTGCTTTGTCAAACACAACAAATCTACATCTATATTTGAATTTGTTTAAGCTCTTCTACCGCTGTGCCGCACTGCATCCGTCTTTAAAACTCATTTCTTCAAACATGCTCCCCGTCTCTTTTTCTTCTGACCCCAGGCGAGTTTTCTGCTTCATGGATGTTCCAGCGATGACTAATATTTTTCTGGCGCAGAGCAAAAAAAAAAGGGGGCCAGCAGACACACATGGAAAAAGAATAGCTGGGACGCCATTTTAAAGGCTGGGCTGCCTTGTTTCAGAGGAGCCTGCAGCTCCAGTTTTACATTTCATGTATTCTCTGGTGCTTGGCCGAAACACAGGACACAGGACAAAGGCTGAATCTCCACAACAGCTTTTCAGAGTTTACAATGCCACCTATATTCAGACCTAAAGCAAACAAAAGCACCACCAGCTCACCAAAATATTTGGTCCTTAAAGAGGGGCAAGGTAAACAAAAACTCTGCTAATTATGGCTGGCGCTTGCACACTCTTTTGGATCTGATGTTTGATGTTTAATTGCAAGTGCACGTTGCGATGAATAGCTGTACTCAGTAATACTGTAAGCAAAAGTAAAGTTTAACACCAGATGACGTGGCTTCCATCCACCGAGTGTTACTGATTTAGGGAGCCTCTGAATCCAGTGAATTATCTTTGGGTGAAGCAACATCAAAACGATAGTAGCATTAGTGAGAGTGATTTCTCTTTTCGAGGCATACTCTCATCTTCATCTTTTTTCTTGTTGTTGTTGGGATAAGTGGCCTCTTTCCATCATTATGATGTTCTTATATTCTTATTCACTTCTCACAAGCTGGATTCACCTAACATCTGTTTCTGTTGCTCTGGTCGCCGGCCAAACCATTTCTTTCCTTGCCGACCCAGTGTCTTCTGCGAAGCATGTAGGAAACTCTGGATCTCACTCGCATTAGTCAGCAGCAGTGTCTCTGACAGGAAAGGTACGCTTAGAAAAAGGACATTCCTTGTCTACAGCAGTACATGTTTGGCTAGTTTTGCCCAGTTCACATCAGTGTCTGATTTTTTTTTCACATCCTATTCTGTGATTTTTTTTATTTATAGATTTTCTGCTACAGTTTCAAACTTGTACCCAATTAAAATAATGAAATGCTTCATTTAACTTCATTTAAGATAATACCCTTTTAAACAATTTTTGTATTAAGAATGATATGTATATATTCAATTAGAATAGCCATTTGGCAACAAGCCTGTTAGAAATGCATATTTAAAATGTATTTTGATATAACAAAGAGCATTTGTTAATACACCAAACTCAAGATCTCATGCATTGTTTAAGACAAGCAGTGATCATAAAAGAGAACATTTTTCTTACTGTGTCCATATAAAAGTATTACCTGAAGCTTTAGGCTGAAACTCAAAATAGTGCCATACCTAGGATGTGGGCTGTGGTTTGGAATGCAGCCATCGCCCAATTCTGAAACTGAGAACTGAGTTGCACCTGTGCACCCAAGAGGTAACGGTTCAGTAAACCACTAGCACCAAGTGTTAAGCCCCAGGGATACCAGAAAAGGTAATTAATGAAAAAAGGTGTAAGGTATTGAATCACCCGGAAAAAAAATCCATAATAAAAAAGCTGGAAATGTGTGAGTAATCAAAACAATGGCACTACTTAGTACTTACACAATTATTATAATGATTAAACATTTTGCTTAGATGAAACCCTTATCCAGGGAGACGTCGCACTTCAATGTTTGACAGATTTCTGGTTTCTCAAAAGAAATGTAAGCGTTCTAGATAATGAGTGAGTAACCACATCCTTCTGCATGTTTCTTAAATGCGTTCTATATGGTTTCCTAATCCAGTCTTACTAGTAGGCCTAAATATTAGGTTTTAAGTCAGGAAAATAGCCATATGCAAAACAGAGACAGACATTTTGTGAAAATTGTGATGTGAAAACTTTAACAACCTATCTATAAAAGGTGGAACATAGCATCAAGCAAATTAGTCAAATGCATCTAAAAGAAAAGCACAGACCAACTCAGCTGCAGTCTGGATTTAATCAAATAGGCACTTAACATAGTTGAGGACAGAGGGTTATTCCTGCAACATTGGATTCCAAGGAATATTTCAATTACTATTTCATTATTAGATCTAAAATTTCACAATGTATCTACCTATTCAAAAAATGGTAAAAATAAATAATTTACTAACTAATTTTACATGAAAATATGAAGTTTAATTATATAATTGCAATTAGATTACTAGCTTGCTTTCTGTATTTTTCAAATAGGTAGTGATGCTTTCAGTAATTTCCAGGTACCTCAATCAGCCAACAGACGGCTAGCTATATTGAACTTGCCACAGAGACAGCACAGGAACTTACTTTTCATTCATCGTAAGTATGATAAACACAGCAATAATGATCTTCACTACTATTCACCTACAGTAATACACTGAAAGGGTACAGCTACAGAGCTGCCTTCAGTATGAATAAGTTCACTCATCCGTATCACTGTTATCATATGGTTATTGAGAGCATGTATTTTTTTGTGCATTGCAAGTCATCTGTGATATAAACTCTAGTATCCTAGTATTTTATATGATAGAAAAGTATGAGAACTAAAAAAAACTTGTTCAAATTAAGCTAGTTCAGAAACAGCCTTTGTATCATCTCAATATTATGTTAGTCCCAAACTTATCATATTTGCATTATTGTAACAGAAGATTGCAGTGCATTATGGTTTAATTGTTTATATTTCAGCCCAACCATACATTTTCATTATTAGCTATCAAAAAGTAACATTTTACTGAAAAGCCTAGATTGACTGAATGACTGATTCTCATTTTAATTGCATTTTAATGTGATGGTTATACAGTGATACAGTATACATCATTGGCAATTATTTTAGACCACTATTCTTTGTAGAACTGCTTTAATTCAGACAAATTGGTAGGTTTTTGAGGATGAACTGCTCATTTCGGTTCCTGCCACAGCCTCTCTATTTGTCAGGACTTTGACTAGGCCACTCCAAAATGTTGTTTCTTTCCAGCCATTCAGATCTGGACTTGCTTTTATGTTATGGATCATTGTCTTGCTGCATCACCCAATTATGCATCAGCTTCTTCTTAAGAATGTTGTGGTAGAGAGCAGAATTCATGGGTCCTTTAATAATGACAAGTCATCCAGGTCACGAGGCAGCAAAGCATCCCCACACCATCACACTACCAGCACCATGTTTGACTGTTATGATGTTCTTATTGTGAAATGCTGTATTTGCTTTATGCCAGATATAATGACTGCTGTGTCATCCAAAATGTTCCACTTTTGACTCATCTCTCCATAGAACATTATCGCAAAAGGCTTGGGGATAATCCATGTGCTTTTTTTTTGCAAATCTGAGATAAGCATTGATGTTTGTGATAAGATAATAATAAGGATAAACAAATAACAAAAATTCAGGGTTTTAGAAAGTGGCTGTGTCCAGTTTATACCTGTGTTTACAAGAGGTTAGAAGGTACTGAAGTTAATGTTTTTAAAGGCTGAGAGCCTGTGGTCATTCTGGTTACTTTTGTCGGAAATCCTGAAAAGTGGCGAACTCTTGGTATTGTTATGGGATATGCCATGCCAACCCGTAACTTGGCAGATGCCATTCCTGTCATCCCAGTTCTCAAACACTCTCGAAGACTGCTTTAAAAACCACAACAGTCCATTATCATCCTAATAACATATATTAAGACATTGCTTGTATGCATCCTTGCCAGTGTTAAACTATCTCACTGTTACTCAAAGATTAATATAAATTTGTGGAAAAAAGGGATGTTTACTTTTCTAATGCAGCCCAATTAGCCTGCACATTTTTCATTATAATGGTTTTCAGTTTGTTTGGTGCTCCAAGTGTTGTTCAAGTACAATATTATGTTCCACCAACTGATTTCAGATAGAGAATACATTTTTTTCTATTTCGTAATGTAAGTATACAGCTCATAAACTATTTTTGTTGGAAAGGCTGTAACAACAGACTTATAATGATTTTCACTTCATCAACATATTAGGCTCGCCATGTACCAATTTTAAAAGGCAACAATGATCATAGAATCTGCACCTAGACATAACATCCACAATAAATCATAAGGTTTGTTTTTCAGCTGGATAACTGCATTGGGGGCCTCATATAATAGAGGCATTCAGTTATTTTCAAATTTGTTTGAAAAGCAAAGCTAGGTTGCTAGGTTGAGAAATATGTAGAAAATGAACAGTTTTTGGAGTATATACTTTTCACGTTTCACATACGAAAGTATGATGGTCTCGGGGAAAAAATCACCACTGAGATGGCCCAGATGCCACATGGAGCGACTGCACAGAGGGCAGGCCGTAATAAGGCCACAGCCCAGCCTGCCTCACATCTGGACTGGGTATGACAACCAAATTCACTTCCTGTGCACGCTGTACAGCATCTGGGCTGCATCTCAGTAGTGGATGTGGGCCAGATCTAGGCTGAGACTATCTGGGATTGGGTAGGCTATATACTTTGGGAGGACATTGGATTTGAAGCTAAAATCGCTTTTATTGTTCCTTGTGCTGGAATAATTATGTGCCATTAAAGGATTGTTCATTGCATGAATATCACAGTAAAATGTCAGGTGTTCATTCAACTCTTAACAGATAACACAGATAACAACACTCTGGAATGTGGGACAAAATGTTATCTGTGATGAGTTGAATTAATACTGTTAAAGTTGAATTGGCACTGGACATTTTACTGTGTAGCAAATGTTTTGACTGAGCCAAAATGTGGGGCAGAACATGACCAATTCCCATAATCATTTTAAATGTTCAACTATCTGCAACCACTGCCACATTCATGGAAGAGTGTGAACATACGTGGTTCTCCTCCAAAACATGTACTGCCAGTCTACTTCTGTTCACATTGGAGACTACAGCTAAGCTTGCATAAAGAGGAGTCTGAGAAATACCTTTCAACAATTATGCAGGTTTGAAGTAGACCACGGGCACCTGTTTGACCAGCAGGGATCACTGGATGGCCTTAACTGACTGAACCCCCCCATACCCTGAGCGACACAATCGGCAATTGCACATCACCCTATGTGCCGGCCATAGTCAGCACTGTCACGGCCTGGATTCAATCTGAGACCATTCTTGCAACACAACATGGTGGCTTAACAGGACCTGAGCAGCCCCTTAAGATTCTTGAAAACCCAATTGCTCATATTTAAAATACTTCCATGTATTTCTTTATTGTTATCTTTCACAGATTGACCCATGCATTAGAAATATGACTGAAAGAGTCAATTGCAATTTTTCCTGAAAAAAATCCAAAACTTTATTTTTAATCTAAGGTCAAATATCAAAAATGCCATGAACAGGAACACAGACAATTTAATCCATATAAGCTGCCACTTGTTTGATTGTTTTTATTACTGAACTACACAATTGTATGGTTAGATGGATGGAGGGACTGCTGGGTTTACAGCAAGTGATCTAGTAATACTGCACATGAATGACGGCATGTTAGTGTTTGTGTATGACTTGCAGATGTACTGTTTGCATTTGTTGCAACTTGTGCTAGTTTTGCAGGACTTCAGGTGGAGCTGGACCAGATGCCTCCACTTGAATGGCCCTCACATCGAATGCAGGGGTTCTGGGAAGGAGCTGTCTTCTCTGTATGTGGGGAATCACAAGAGCTTTTCCCAACTGCCAAAAAAGCATCCTCCTCCTGTGGAGATTCCCACTGTTTCATCCTAGGTGTGTCTCCGTCCAGATCACAAATGCAAGGTGCGCAGACACATTAATGTTATTGTGAAAGATGAGAGAGGCCAGCGCACTGTCATCCTTTTACAGCTAGTTCCTGTATGCTTACCAAGGCTGACCACTTTTCCCTGGTTGCTGTAGTCAAAAATGATGAATTCTTTCCATCTTCTCTGCTGTTCACTTTCATATTCTAATGAAGACTATGCATATGCAATAAAATGTCCAGTGTTCATTCAAGTCCAACAGAATAACATTTAGTCCCACTCTGACTGGCTGGCTTCCCTGTATACACAAGCAAGTTTCAGGCATAACTAGAGCTTATGTCACATGCAACCCAGATTTCTTAAAAATGCTACTGGTAAGGCTAAGAGTGACACATTTTCCTTTAAATGTCCTCTGACTAATTTTTCAAGAGATACAAATGATAAATGTCTGCTTTTTTTTGTCAATTTGGAATACAGTTTGAACAGTTAGATAGTATAATTTCATAATGAATGGTGCAAATGTGTTAAGGTTTTCTTAACATCATGATTTCCTAATTAAAACATGTATTAACAGAAATAAATATTGTGTTGATTGTTATGCTACATAATGCACTGAGAATGTGAGAATATGTCCAAGTAGCCTACATCTATTTCTCCACACGTAATTGGAAATGTAAAAAATTCCTTAATCAAATGTTTCAGGTATTTATAGTCCTTCTCAATGTATTTCAACATACATTGCAATATTCTAAAACTTTGAAGTTCCAAATTATCCAATTTAAAATACTTTCATGAAAAGGTATTTGCAAGTAATTTAAACACTCTAAATGTGTCCTTCTAGATCGGGATGGATCTAATTGACAGTAGATGGGAGCTGCATCCATTTTGGGATTCACGAAAACTCCCCTATCCCAGGCTACAGCGTGCTTGTCTGCAGAAAATATTCTTTAATCTAAAAAAATATATATTTTTATTCACAGAGAAGAGAAAGTGAAATGTAGTGGTCGAGTTTCATATATGGTGTTGCGTATTATTTGATATTATTCAGTGGTTTAGGCCAACATGTTGGTTTATTATTTATTTATTTATTTATGTATTTGTTTGTAGCAATTTTAAGTGTCACTGAGGTAGGCAAAAACTTAACATCTATACAGAATTCAAAGGTGCGTCCTTTTATGAGTCTGTATCAGTTTCAAATGTAGCATACACTTGATTGATTGAGGGAATAACACTTTCTGAGATACACTGCGGTGTAACGTTTCTCTCTCGTTTGCGACGTTCAACAAGAAATGTTGTGAGTAAAAGACGTGTCTGGTCCTGTTGCTAGATTGTGATGGCTGAGGAGTTTGAGGTGAAATTAGATCTCTCACACCCGTGTTTTCTTCCCTGCTCTTAACGAGCTCAAATGCAGCCTAACTTCGTTACGTACCATGCAAGGCCTCCCCTAAAGATTTGGTGCACTTTGGTGAAGTCGTGCTAAAAAAAGAAGAAGAAAAAAATTGAGTTGTTTAATGGAGTGATTTGATGGTTATTGAAGGGAATTTCATTGTTGAGGCTGCCTGACTGGATATTTGAAGCAACAACACTGCGGTCATACTGCGTCCTAAAATTTTCGTTGAATCAGCTTGAGTGGACTCATATGAACTCGGTTAAAGTTTAATTAGCACTGAATATTTTGTAGTGAGCAACCGAGATACTGTAGCTAATATTGCATTAATAACGATTTGGTTTTAACAAAGATATTTCCCTTACTGATCCACTAATTTATTAGTAAAATTGTATGTAGCCGACATATAAAGATCTCCTTTGTTTTGTCAATTCAAGGGTTATAAATGTTTATCTTGATTATTGCAGTTTTAATAGTTTAAGAATTGCACAAAATAATTGTTGAGCGTTAATAACTTGAGCACTTCTGTGCCAGTAAACCGGTATCTTCTTCATACATTCTTCAACTTACATACAATTAAAAGTTTGTCAGCCAGCACAAAAAAATATCTATCACAAATCTGACTGTAGACGTTTAGCCTACTCGATTACTAGACACTACGCAAATAAGATAAGAAAGGAAAACTAGTCCGTATGAAAATGTGTCACAGTTGGAAAAAAAGAAAAGAAATATCCATTCCAATGCGTTTTAAGTCCCTCAATCCGATTATTTTATTCGGAGCAATGCGCACTACAATATTTTTCTCGCACGCACGTCTAGCGGACAAGACGCGCGTGATGATCAAGGCAGTGCCAAGGCGCAGGGATGTTCCTCTAGCCGCTGGACAGCTCCTGCGCTATGAATTCACGCGACCCAGTGAGACACATCCCAAAATGATGAGAGTATAAAGTCTGAGAAAAATGTCCGCCGTTCGTTCTTAAAGTTTCATATTGTCCACGTCCTCAAAGGAATGGATCTAATTAAAAGGCTGCCCTCGTCATCATCATCGCCAAATCATTGCCAATAATTCTGGAGAAGGCTGGAGATAAGGACCACATGACTCGGTGGAGCCTTTCTGGGATGGAAGTCTTCTTGGATTACTGCAATCTGATTGGTCGAGAGACTCGTGTTTGACACGCAGACAAAGGGCCCTCCTGCCATATAAATAGGGCAGATTGAACATTATTATTCTAGCATCACGGCAGCAGGTTTCTGCTAAGTTTGGAGTTACTCTTGTCACCACAACTGTATGCCTGCTTGAAGTTGATTAACAGGGCTCTGCAGCACAAGGAGTCTGCATGTCTGAATAGACATGCTCAGCTTTGTGGATACTCGGATTGTGTTGCTGCTTGCAGTAACTTCATACCTAGCAACATGCCAACGTAAGTTTGAAATATACTTTTGTGTTACCATGGATTGCAGTTTTTCCCATTTAAATGAAGGAAGATTGAACAGCACGTATACTTGTGTTGGTTATTGTGGACGTACTTCGCAAGGACAGCTTAACCAGCTATCGAGGGCTTTCCTGGGGCTATTCCGTTTAAAACAAACGGATTAAAGTCCTATGGCGGATTTTTCTTTTGTCTCGAGGATACATTCGCTGATTGATTAATTAAAGTTGCGCTCCGTATTAAAATTGGCAACACTCTGAAGAATCCCGTCAAAGCGCATTGCTTTGATTTAAATATTATGGATGTTCAAACAAGGAAATATCTACATGTGAAGTTCAGGTTTGTTGGGGGGAAAACTTTTTGTCCTATGATGAAAAGTTTGGGGCGTTGTACAAATTGTTCGGAGCGTCCAGGGAATTATTTTTATTATAGGGATGTTGAAACCTGCCCCCTGGTGGCGGCTTTCTCGAACATGAGAATCGGCAGCAGCAGTTTCAAATTTGTAATATTGGTACAGTACGTTTCTGCAACGTCTAAAGTATGGAATGTTAGTTTTGAACTAGACTAATTTGCCTGGTGTGTTTTCTATTTGATATAGTTTGAAATTATAAAAATTAAAAAATATATCCTACCATCTCAGAGATATAGGTCAGACCAGACGCTTTAAAATATCTAAACTTTTAAACAAAGTTAACAGAGACAATTCGGATGATTTCGACCTTGTTCTGTACTTTGATCTTGTTCTGTTCAGCTTGTGATTTATTTGGCTTTTTTCTGGAGTGTACGAAGGTGCCACCTGGTGGATATATCGAGACAGGACATCCCGTCATCGCGCTCCGTTCTGTTACTCAGTTTCTGCACGGTTTGCTTACTGCGAGTTTTTCCTTGGGAGGAATTTATTAGTTTTTATCATTGCATTACATGCACAAGCAAAACACAAACGCCTGAATCGGAAAGACGATTAAAATCTTATTGTATAAGCATATTATCGGTTATGCATAATACATCATATACAATTAAATGTTAATTCAGATAATTCAACAGGGATTATTGGCCTAATATGGATCGCGTGTTCTTTGTCAGGGTAAATAGCCTACTCTATCAGAGTTTATTTAACACTGTACAATTTATTTTTCGTAGGTGCTTAATTGTGTTCTGCTGCAGGGGCGTCTTGTATTATGTGGTATATGCATAGGTCAGATTTGACGGACTGGTTAATAATTACCAAAGAAGCCAACAATATTAATACCCAATTTGTGCTGAGCGATTGCTACAGGGTGTAACCACCGAGACGAAAAGTACAGGTTTGCAAAAATGTGTTTGTTTGTTTGTTTTTATGCACCCCGGATTGCAGGGGAAGTGGTATGTCCTACGCCAAACCATTTTTAAATATAGTCATTTCCCTCCAAGTGCATGTGATAAAGTAAAACTTTTTTTTCAGTACACTGCTGGCCGCCAGACTTTGGAGGCTTTATAATATTATAATTTAACGGAATTAAACTAAACCATATGCGGACAAGTGATTTATCATGACAGGATATGATGAGGTGAAGTATATGTTCAGATTACATAGACATTTCACCTAGTTAATATGCAGTGAATACAGTCCTACAGGCATAAATTTATCAGTGAGCAACTTTGCACTCAGAATTACTTGCACATGAGAATGAGCTGCATATAATTGAAAATTGTGGTTGTTTATTTGATTTGATATCACTGAAACATGACATTTAGATATGATTACTGTTGTTGTTTTACATGTATGCTCTTGCTTAATAAACTATTAATTGTCATAACCAAAGCATTCCTCTTAGAGCTAAACATGAACACATTGGACATATTAAAACATTTTGTACTATCATAAATGTTATTTAAAAAATAGCTAAATTGTCTGCAGGTTTTCTGTCTTCACAGTATTAATACAATTATGAAGATTTTTAACTTTTATATTGTTGTTTTGTACTAACGCAGTACAAAGAATTACTAATTTATGCAATTCATGTTGAGCATTAATTGGCAATAGTATGTTAGTAAGCATTATAATAACAGCTAATGTCTCATTTAATCTAGTGCATATAAATATTATGCGGATGCCTGAATGTGAATGGCATCAACTGAAGCAGTATTACTTAATCCTTAGTATTTGTTATCGATCAAAGATTAAGCCACCCCATCAATGTTATATTGTGATATCACTGATCTGTCTCTCTCTCTCGCTCTCTCTCTTTCTCTCTTTCTCTCTCTCACAGAAGATATGGTCAGTACAAACGATACATTTTTTGTTGTTATTAGGTATTTTTTTTAAATGTGTTACCTTGCTGTATTTCTTTGTTGTATGTCCTTAATGCAATCCCATAGTCGCTTTTGATGAAAAATGGAACTTCACCAATTTGAGCAATCTCAATCATGGCAACAACATTTCAGATTGATTCATAAATAAAGAGAAGTTAGTTTGTCCTTTCCTTCAAGGTAAAATGATATTTTCTATTGGCTACAATAATTGTCAGTCAAATGAACAGCCAACCTCACTTCCTCCCCTTAGGGGCTGGACAGTAGTATAAATGGGTTGAATAAAGGAGGAAAATTTGAATATGGACGGAGACTGAAAATGTTATGAAAAGGCTGAGGTCAGAATGGCTGTTTTCGTGCATTTTTCATATTCAAATTGTGTGTGGAAATTGAGATTGCAACAAATTGATACCTGGAATATCAACAATCTGATACGCAAGAGGGGCTGGATAAAATAGAGGTCCCTTTCGGGCCGTGTGGATTGAAGATTTCTTCAAAAACTAACCCAGAGAAACAAGTTACTGGCTGCATTTTATCATGCCCCTTGTCAGCATCTTTTGCTAATTCATTAAATGGATTGCTTCGGCTTCTGAACTCATCTTGTACAACGTGCTTGTATCCCTGCAGTAGTTAGATTCCTTCTTCTGCATGAGCTTTTAAAATGCATGTGTACCTGTGGCCATTCTGATGTCCGGCCAGCATTCAATCAACAGTTTTATCCAGAAAATAAATATTACTTGACATTATTTGTATGTCAAAGTTACGATGAATGTTGATTGAATACAGGCCTCTATTTGGTCTTTGTTCATTTCTCATAAATGTGCATGTATTTGATTGTATTATAGCACTGAATGCTGAATGCGGTATATAGTTTGGTTATTTGAATATGTGAGTAGAATTAGTAAATATGTTTTTAATGTATGTTTTCTTCCCATCACAGGCAGGACCCAAGGTGAGCAAATGTTCTTTTCAACAGCATTACCAAACAATACTCATGAGCTCAGTGTAAACAACCAAACACATAGGTGCAGTCAATGCTTTTGCCACACTGTACTTGCACATCTTAGCAGCAGTGTCTGTCTTTCCTCAGAAATACAAGGTCATGTTAGTTTATCCATACTTTTTTGCACAGATAGAGTGCAGTGTTTTTTTTTCTTTTTGTCTGCACATGCTGCCAAGCAGTGATGGACAAAGAACAAGATTAATAAACACGGTGAAGCTAATACACTGCGGATATGCGGATAATGCACTGTTTTTGTGCATAAAGTAAAAATCTGAATATCGGATCGCAATGGATGAGGAATGTCAGTTGTACCATCAGCACAATGTAATGTGAATTACTAAAGATTGCAATTACAAATGATTCAATTGGAGTTTTTAATAAATTCAATTCTAAATTTCCTCTGCAGGGTCCCCGAGGAGACAAGGGGCCCGAAGGTGACATGGTAAGCCTAACCTGTTGTAATGTTTTACTTCCTGTTTTACATTAGCGGATTTCTCAGTGGGACAAACCCCCCTTCTCATTTCTCAAATGACCACAGGATATTTAGGTTTCTATTAAATGATAGCTTTTCTGACAGTGGTGTCACTCTCAATCTTTATGGATTAGGATAATGCAGTGAAAACTGATGTCAAGGAAAGGCAATGTCTGAAATGTGAAATCCCCTTCAAACGACATTAGTCAAAAGGTCAAATTTCAGGTGAAAAGTTCAGGTCAAAGTTCAGCCCAGAGAATGTGTACAGGCCACGCCCCACTTTAAGCAGCAAAGAGGCGTGGCTTAACTGCTGGCAGCCTTTCTATCTTGTTGTTTTTGCAGCAGTAATGATGAAATCATCATAGTATATTGTTTTGAATTATGTTGGTTTACATTGTTTTTTTTCATTAAATTGCTTTAGCATTATTTATTTATTAATTTGTAAATTTGCTAAAACTATACAGTTATCTTTGAACTACACAAGCATGTTATTGTAACAAAACAAATTACTTCTGTTATGAATGAGGATGTTACAAACATTAGGCCATTAAGTATTCTATTATGTGCTGTTTATTATCACAGTTTTTATGCATAAGAACCATCCAAACCTAAAATAAAATGGCTGTGTACTCAAATGTACTCGTATATATATTACTGAATTATTGACCTCTCCGTGATTTCTTTCAGGGGTATCCTGGCCCTAATGGAAGAGATGGCTTACCCGGACAACCTGGCCTCCCTGGCCCTCCCGGCCCCCCTGGTCTTGGCGGAGTAAGTCCAGAAATTGAATTTTTTTATCTGTAAGATTACTGGTGCTGTTCTGCATTAAAGAGATAAATTGTGGGTTATAGCCTTGGAATATGTCCTTTACATCAAGGCATCCTAAAATTGGTATATGTTCTGACACAGCTTCCATTATTACATTTGTATGAATGCTATTTAAAAATGAACAATCAAGGCCATCTGGGTAGTGTAGAGTTATAAGCACTAGCCTACCACCGCAAAGACCAGGGTTCAATTCCCGGCAGCGGTACTTCCGGCTTGGTCAGACGTTCCTATGAACATAATTGGCAGTGGCAGTTCCTATGAACAACCTACTGGTTGGTCGGGGCGCCTGATCAGCAGGGAAGGGATCGGGGGGAGATAGCATGAACCTCCACATGCATTACACTCTCCTGGTGAAACTCCTCACTGTCAGGTTAAAAGAAGCGGCTGGTGACTCCACATGTATTGGAGGAGGCATGTGGTAGTCAGAGGTGGGTAACCCGGCTTCAAAAAGTAAAAAGACTGACCATGTATTTGTTCCACCACCATGCACTAAACCAGCTGAATCTAATTAGCATAACTCTTCAGCATGATGGGAGAACTAATAATTGTAACCAGCTGGTTTAGTGCATATTGGTGGAGCAAATACATGGTCAGTCTTTTTACTCTTTGAAGCCGGGTTACCCACCTCTGGTGGTAGTCTACACCCTCCCCAGACCAACAGAGGGTAGCGCATCGACTAGTACCGGGATTCACACAGGGAATAACGGAGAAAAATGGCAACAAAAAATAAATAAATAAACAATCATTTTGTTGATTAAACACATTTCATTTTGTCAGCCATGTATCCTTTAGTATTTTTCTATTTGATTTTAAACATGTAACGTTTTCAGATGTTAAATGTTAATTGTTGTTAAATGTAAGCCAAGCAAAGCACTGTCAGCCATTAAAACTACAAAGAAATCCACCAATATCTATGCCTTCACAGATTTAATTGAACTGAGTAATGTTCTGTCCATCAGTAATGGCACAATGAAGGCAATTTTCCATTAAATGAATGTATTTTCTCCTGATGGTCTGTAAGAATGTTGGCCATAAGATCTGTCTCCATTGCACAAGTGGCAGCTATAAGCTCATTGTGACCTCATAAACACCAACCGGAAGTTAATGAGAAATTGTCATGACTGGACCCCTCTTTACTTTTGTTTCCTGATGGCCTCAGTGTATGATGTCATCTGTCTGCTTCTTGCAAACTGACATGGAGCTGCTATGCTCCACTGTCACCCTGCCTTAAACTGACTGAAGCATGACTACAGAGATCCACTAAAACAATCAGCTGACTAATTTCAGTGTTACACACTTGTGTCCCAGATCTTGATAAATATAACTAATATGAAATGATGAACTAGTAAATTCTTTTCATGATGACGGTAATTATATGAAATCTATTATTATTATTATTCTTTATTTATTATTTTTGTACCATTTTTTTTTCAGAACTTTGCTGCTCAGTACGATGGATCTAAAGGCCCCGATCCAGGCCCAGGACCTGCGGTGAGTTAGTAGAACAGATAATTAGTTTTAAAATAGAGATTACAATATTTTATACTTCGTAATGGTATTTTTTTAAGGAGAGCATGTCCCGTATATGTAACGTAATTGGTCTTCTGAAGATGGTGTTGTGAGGTATATTGTGGTTTGCCTGATGTTTTGGATATTCCTTTATAAAAGACAAGTCCACTCTCATGGGAGCATTTACATATGATATGACCTTATGTGATGATGCATTGGATATACCTTTATAAAAGACAAGGCCATTCTCATGGGAGCATATATTACATATGATATGACCTTATGTGGTGATGCATAGGAGGATTCTCTGTTGCACTTACAACCTTTCATTCCTCTGAGGGGAAATGCTATGTATGGTGCATTCACCTGATTTTCAATAGAGCCGCTTGAGGATTTTACCACATCCAATGAACATGGCCAAAATGTGCGATGAGCACCAATGCACATCAGAAGCCATATCCGAATAGATACTATAATGATGTGAAACAGCAAACTATGAATCAGGCTTGTGCATGTACCATTTCCAGGTCTAAAATTTCGAATTTAAAAGCCTCATTCAAATCACCCCTTCTGTAAGTCTCCTTTTAATAAGCTTGAAGAGATTAAGCATTTTACATCTTTCCTTAAAAGTTCTATCTTTCATACCAGGAACCAATTTAGTTTCCCTTCTTTGAACATTTTCCAGAGCTTATATATCTTTCTTGTAGTACGGTCCCCAGAACTGCTGAAAATATGATAAATGTGGTTTGACAAAGGTATTTTCACATTTGATAGTGTAGTCTATTTTTGGCTGGACCGCAACAGCAGGGCCAGCCCTATAAACACGAATGTCTGTGACTGAGTGACTGAGTGATGAAGTTACACCACTGGTTGGCCGAGTTATGACGTTACACCATTGGTCGGCCAGATGAAGTGTGTTAGGTCCAGCCATATATTAGGTTTTGACCTGGTCTTGTTTAGCTATCATCTCAGTTGGAAGACTGCAAATACTTATTAAAACAGAAAATTGTCTATTTACTGTGGAGATTGATTAAAAAGAACAAAATCTTACGTGTTATAAATGATCCAATTAGAACATAATAAGTAGTCTAAAAATACACAAAGTGTGTAGATCAGTCTGAAAATACAATTGCACCACAAAACAAAATAATATTTTGAATATGTTGTGGAATGTGATAGCTGTCGATAAGATATACAGATATAGATATAGATGTAGGTATATAGATGTAGTATTTGTTGTTATCCATCCCCAGATGGTATAATTTAGTCTTCATTTAACGCAGGTGTCACCACTGTCAGTATTACATCACTTTCAGTGCCAAAGCATATCAAATGAAGAATCAACCTGAATGCCATTACTTAACGATATTAATATGACTACATACAACTGCTTAGGCATGTGAATATAACGAATCATGGTTGCAATTTTATTTGTGATGTGACAGGATCATAGAGTCTGCTGATTTGATTTATGTTTTTTCTCCCCAGGGTTTGATGGGAATGACTGGCCCACAAGGACCTCCTGGTGCCCCAGTAAGTATACAAAATATATATTGATATGTCATAATATCTGGCTAATTTGTTTGTATTGTTTTTTGAGTGCATGAACTCACAATAATTCCTATTTATTTGCACTTTTTAAATAGGGCCCTCAAGGATTCCAAGGACATCCTGGTGAGCCTGGTGAACCAGGACAATCTGTAAGAACCCTTTGACATATATTTTCCTCTCATATAGCAGGTAATTGCCTTTTACCCTTGAACTTTAACCTTTGACTCTTTCTTTCTCCCTATCAAATAAAGGGACCTGTTGGCCCTCGTGGTCCCCCGGGACCCCCTGGCAAATCTGGTGACGATGTAAGTGAAAACCTCCATGCTTTTTCATCATGTCATCCACTCAAATTATATTTAGTGTGTATTATTATATTTTTTAAATATATATTATATCTTACAAGCTGTACGTTTTTTATTGTCATGCTGTTCGCCTCTCATGAACCAACTTCATCTAATGTATAATATGTAAGATACTCCTTTTCAATGTTATGACTGTACTATAGAGGCCACAAACCCAGA
Source organism: Anguilla anguilla (assembly GCF_013347855.1). NCBI lineage: Eukaryota > Metazoa > Chordata > Actinopteri > Anguilliformes > Anguillidae > Anguilla > Anguilla anguilla. The sequence continues at coordinate 38,810,753 of NC_049208.1, read as the reverse complement.
GCACAAACACAAAGTCACGCATGGCATTGCTGCTGTTCTGCAGGGTAACAATGGACGACCTGGCAAACCTGGAGATCGTGGTACCTCTGGAGCTCAGGTACAGTGCTACTTTTATGTAATCCACCGAGAAAGGGATGCTTCTCACATTTGGTGTTGTGGATATTTTCACTCAATCACTGGGGTCAGATGTCCACTTTGTATAAAGGCTTGGCCAAAGCCTTACCATTCATACTGTACGCATAATGAATCTGAGTGATATGACTGATAGTTGTAGCAACTTGTATGTCATAATAAGGTAACAGAACTATGTCATCAGATTACATGCAGTCATAAGCATTATTGATGTTTACTTTAGTAAAATCAAAGGCACACTTAGGTTTGAATGTAGTATTAATCAATATTACTTTGCCATCTCAAAAGCTACCACTTTTGACTAATTAAGTAATAAAGACATATGTAGTTTCGATAGAGATTGTCTAAGTAAACAAAGATTTAGCTATAGTTCTTATCAGTTATGCTTTTATGATTGTTTTAATGATTTTTCAGAGTATAAATTTGCTGTCCTTAATGCCAATTTATGAATGAACCTTCATCTTTCTCTGCAGGGTGCTCGTGGTTTCCCTGGAACCCCTGGCCTTCCTGGAATGAAGGGACACAGAGTGAGTGTTGTGGGCTTTTTTAAAGAACAAAACAGGAAGTGCAGCCCCATTGGTTGCTATTATCAATTCCTCTTCCTTGTCCTTTAGTACTCTACCTGTCTCCCTTTAAAATGAAGAGCAGTGGGATACTGTTTCGCAGTTCAAATTTGGAAAACCTTTCAAATGCATAAAATTTTTTATCACTCTTTGGTTGGACAGACTATTTCTGTCTGTCAGCTTCATAACACTTTAACAATAGCTCATTGACATTGATATGGGCTTCTTCAATTGTAACACTGAAGGCATGATATATTTACAATAATGAGAGGATAAACCTGGTGACAGCCTTACCTCAAATCTTGATCCCAGCCTTGCGATTTGTGTAATTACCACTAATCCTGAGCCCATCTTTGATATTTGTGATATTACCTCTAAACCTGAGCGCAGCCTTGATATTTGTGTCACTACCGCTAATCCTGAGCCCAGTTTAGCCAAGACTTAGCCCAGCCTTGTTGTCACAGCTAATCCTGAGACCAATTTTGACATTTGTGAATTAGCTCTAAACCTGAGCCCAGCCTTGATATTTTTGTCATTACCGCTAATCTTGGACCCAGATTTGATATTTGTGTAACTGCATCTAATCCTGAGCTGGCCTTGATATTTGTCACATTACCACTGATCCTGAGACCAGGCTTGGGCAACCTTGATTGGGAATGCTTTATTGCACTTTATGCCAAGGCTTGGATAAATACTCAATTCTGATTGGTTGACAGCCCTGCATTATATTTGTGTATATGCCTGATAATCCAGGTACTCTGCCTCATTACAGTTCTAAATCACTAGGTGAATGCCTTAAAATTGTCGGCTTAGAAATCCCAAAATGAAAGGAAATCTAACAATTACAATGGGTTATAACAGTTGATTCACAAAACCAATAGCTAATATGTGGATAAGAAAGCTTTTTTTTTTTTTTTACCAGCGAATAGCTACGCTTTTTTGTGGTCAGTGGTACAGTATTTATTAAGTTTGGAAATCATAATGTAGTGTAGTTATGTGGATTAGATTAAATGACACAGCTGGCTGTCTGCTCACAATACTGGTAGCTAAATGCATCATACCAATGGTATCTTTGCTTAGTTTTTCTTTGTTGAATGTCTTTTCTCTTTTCTTATGTTTTTTTATTGCTGATAGTCATAGACAACTCTGTACTATCCAAACTCTAGTGCCATCTGCCATTGTAAGAGGAACTCTATTTCGCTAAGTGGCAGATGTGTACATACTGGTTTTAGTTTTGTACTCGATTAAAACTTTTAGAAAAACTGTTTTATTTTATTTATTTTATTTTTTCCATGCATGTTAGCTGTAGCAATGGCATACGAGATATAAACCACTCCATGGCAGTGCCTATACAAGAATATATGGCAACTCAGGGTGGTTAACCAATCTGTTGTGCCATATATTCCCGTATATGCACTGCATGTTGTGGTATATATATAACCTAAATCAGGAACTGTGAGGAGTAATCTCCCTCTCATTGCGGTATGAAACAAACAATAATAGGCCAGCCACTACATTAGCTATTCACCTTAAAGGTCCAGGAAACTGGACTTAAATTGTGGTTTTATTCCCCAGAAGTGACAATTGATTATCTTCTTAATATTTAACACTAATTATAATTGTAATAAACACTGTAATAAATAATCTAAACGCATTAGATTATCATGTTCAGCAGACAAGGACAGGACGAGCGTGTATCCTGCACTTATCAACATTCATGTCCGTAAGACACATCATTGCATATTACATATAGAAAGGATTTCATTAGACTCAAGGTTTTTGTTAAGTAACTGACACCAAGTTAACCCCACCCATTGAAAATATTCCGTTTAGCCAAGGGGGAAAGCAAGCCAAGTCCAGCACAGGCTTTTATACGTTTTTTTATTTTTCAAGAATATTTAAAAATATTTCTCGTCCGTTCGTGAATGCAAAAAATTATTGAAACATCACATCAGCAAAAAATTCACAGATTTCAGTTTCCTGGACCTTTAATTCTTTTGAAAATAATATGTGTGGCTGTGAAGGGCACTGTGAAACATTCCCCAGACTGGAATCAACTGTATTTGACATTGATTTTAATTTAACAGACAATTAAAGCTGTAAGAACCATCTACCAAAATATAGATAGAAGTAGTTAGATCGTTCAAAGCTTAACATTACATTTTTTTATACTTCCAGGGATACACTGGTCTGGATGGACGTAAAGGAGAGCCTGGTGTCTCTGGCCCCAAGGTATGCACCTGACAGTCACATCCATACTGCCCTCTCCTTCACCTGTCCACAGTCAGTCACATCCATACTGCCGTCTCCTTCACCTGTCCACAGTCAGTCGCATCCACATATGCATACACCCATCATCTACTTAATCCCATCACTCTTAATCACATCCACACACGTCCCCATCACCTACTCACCTAGTCACATTCATACACACACCCATCAACTATCCACTGCCACATCCACACACACACACACACCAATAATTTGCTCACTGTCAGTCACATACATACACACACCCATCACTTACTCACTGCCAATCACATCCACACACAGACCCATCAACTATCCATTGTCAGTCTCATTCATGCACACGTCCATCACCTACCCACTGTCAATCACATCCACACACACACCCCCATCACTTACTCACTGTCAAGCACAGTGAACTTCAAAAGCATTCTTGGCACTGCACAAGTCTGTGTATTTAATTAATAGTGATAAATAATGGTAGTTACTTCCGAATAATTGACAAGGCTAAGCTAATGCCTAGCTGGACGCACTGCCTGTGACCTTTACTGAGATGCAGTTTCATCCTCTCCTTCTCTCAGGGTGAAACTGGTGCTCCTGGTGCAAATGGCTCCCCAGGTCTGATGGTAAGTTACTCCAAATATGTTCCTTACTCTTTAGTGTTCATAGTTCTCTGCAGGAAATGTAACTCTGAACAAAGTGTATTGTGGGAGGCGCTGTCATGTTTGCGTTGTCAGTTCCTCTTTTGCACTGGTGTTATGGTCAACAGTGGCTCACAGATGATTAGCACAGTAAACGTATCTGCATTTTAACCAAATGATAAAGCAGTGCCCTTGAGCATGACGTAGTTTCTTCCTACTCTCATGATTTGATTGACTTGTCTGTTAAATTGACACAAGGCACCTTTATTTTAATGTTTAAGGCCAACTACACCTAAAAGAAAAACAAATATTATTATGTAAGGAAATTGCAATGAAACCTGCATTTTTGTTCTTTTGTTCTTTATTTGTCTAAGCATCCCGATACAGTACAATATAATACAGTACTGAACAGCATTTTTTTATCAACACAGGTTTTGTCTCACTTTTTACCTCAGATTTCCTCCTGTACTGCTAACACACTTCTTTGAAAACTTGATATCATTAACTACTGGTGTACCCTTGCCTCGGCTGTACATGAGGGACACAGCCCATGCCGTTGCAATCTAGAGACACACATAGTCAACTGTAATGGCGCTCATGTAGGATGTAGGCCTGTGTTAATTGATCCCTGTACATGGGTTGCGTTATGTACATTGCAACATCGTTGTGAACAAGGACGCTTTGTTTAGATTGTGTTTCAGTGGCTTTATGATTTTTTTCACATATTTCTACAATAAGACACTGGTACTGGTGTCTTATTGTACTTCCATTTTGTATTTTATCTGGATTAGAGCATGTATTAAATGAGTGAATGAGGCGAGAGGTTGGGGGATTCGCCTGTATTGGTGACACGGGCGGTCTTCTGTCTCCCCAGGGTTCTCGCGGTCTTTCTGGTGAGAGGGGACGTGCTGGCTCTGCTGGCCCATCTGGTGCTCGTGGTAGCGATGGAAACACCGGCCCTGCCGGCCCTGCTGTGAGTAACCCCACGTTCCTCTTAGTTCTCACTGAACATTCATTTGTGCCAGACAAGGGGCTCAAAGTGCCGCGTACATTTTCATGGACTAAAGACGAAGACTCACATTTAAAACGGAACTCCAGGAGATGACTGGAGAACTACCATTTTTCATCACCGAAGGATTGAGAACAGCCATGATGACCACTTCATTTGGCTAGTGGACTGTGACCTTTAACCTTGCTTGAATGTCCCTCTTTACTGCCCCCCTCAGGGTCCTCTGGGAGCTGCTGGACCTCCAGGCTTCCCAGGTGCTCCTGGTCCCAAGGTGAGCATCCTTTCGGGAGTTTTCTTCTTGCTAACTGTTTCTCATTTGATCTCCTCATAGGGAATCATCATGTCAGAATGCTTTCAATTACAAAATGTGGTAAATATGGTGAATGAGAGCCTGTACCTAAAATAGGCTTAATCACTGCCAAAATGTCTCAGCATTAATGTTTGTTAATATGGATATTTTTAAGGCAAGAGCAGGCTGGTAATGAAATTTCATGACAACAGAAACAGGAACTTTGAAGACAAAAAATTCATGAATGTTAGTCCTCTTAAGGTTAAATCTTAAAAAGCGAATCTTTCAGCCATTAAATGGTTCTGATGGTGTACACTTCATACCTGACAGGGAGAAGTTGGCCCCGGTGGAGCCTCTGGACCTCAGGGAGCTCAGGGTGCAAGAGGCGAGCCCGGTCCCAACGGCGTTGTTGGCCCTGTTGGCCCCGCTGTAAGTACTGACCATCTCCAACCCACCTCGTCATACATTACCATTTGTGTTCACCGAACAGCCACACTTAACAATGAATCACTGTTTGTTTTGTAGGGTAACCCTGGTAACAACGGTCTGGCTGGTGCCAAGGGTGCTGCTGTGAGTATTTACTTGAGAGCATCAGCATTGTTCTCGTATTTTTTTATTTGTAGCATGCTTTCAACGTTTATCAGTGAGACTCTGCCAGTCTGGAAAAGGTCATCATCTTCCGTTCAGGCCTTGAATTGTATTGTGCAATATTTACAAAGAGACAGCCCAATATATATTTTACCATGGCTTTAAAATAAAACCCGGACCTGTGCAAAATCAGAATTGTATAAAAAAACACTGTTAACATGCATGGGCCTCGGCTGTGTGGTGTATTTGAATGCAGTTCTGTATCAATCCCCCGAAAACAGTTGTGCATCCCATCATATAAATCAATGTTTTAGGAAAAGCAAATTTGCAGATATTCAGATTCCTGTAGTAGTATTTGTAAAAATGAATGACTGCTCCATATCGTGAGCATGTACATATGTTCTTCATGTGAATTTGAAAAAAGAAAGCTATTACTGGGGAATAATCAGTATCTTAGAGATTTTTTTTATTAGTATCATTTATATCAGATGGAAAGATCTCATTAATAAAACATTCTACTAGCTACATATTCTATCAGCTGCTAAGCTGGAATCTTTAGTCAAAGTCAAATAGGAGGGGTCAGCTAGGAGGCTGTTTTAACTTTTGTTTAACGTTTGTACTGTACAACGTCTGTCAAAAACAACATGATAACTGCCTACAATTCAGATTATTTTTATGCTCTTTGTAACAATAGGGCATAGAAAAAAACTGAAAGGAGCAGTTTAGTTCTTTGGTTTTCAGTTTAAATAAAGACATAAATTAAGAGGGGCATCCTGGCTTATTCACTGTTGTTTATTTGACTTTTGTACACGTGCCATTAAAGATACGCACATCATCAGATCGGGGCGGGGACTAATATGTGAACTCATGTGAAGTCCTTATTAGAGAGTTATCTGAATGGGGGGCTGCTTGCTTGTTGCTGTCTGTAGGGTACCCCTGGTATGGGTGGCGCCCCTGGTCTGAGCGGCCCAAGAGGAGGACCTGGCCCACAGGGCCCATCTGGACCCTCCGGTGCCAGAGGCCTCAGCGTAAGTTCTGCGTGACCACAGACCAAGGAACACCTTTGTCAAATTAAATACTCTCTGCATTTTAAAGGAGGAAATCTACGAATGCACAGTATCAGGATCGTGTCAGTATCAGCTGTATATAGTGAACTTATCGCCATTGGCTGATCAGCGAATGTTGTGACACAACATGCGTCTGACAGAGAGGCGACGCATTTGATGCGTTGCTGATGCTGCAGATTAAGTGGAAATGCCATGTTCGAGTAGACCAATCAGCCATTTAAACCTCTTTTTAATATTTTAAAAAATATTTATTAAAAGCTCATTAGCTCTTTAGACGCATGCCCGCTGCTTCATAATAAAGTAAGAAAGGATTTTGTTACAGAAATAAAATTTGAGTACATTTTTCTTCATTAATTAGCATCTACGCTCATCTCCTTGTTCCATGAACGCGGAGACTCGGTTGGAGTTTGCGTTTGTGCTTTAGAGTAACTGACATCGGCATCTGCATCAGTCAATATGACCAGCCAAATACGGGATATTGATATCAACCAAAATTACCATATTGTGAAATACAAACCCCTTTAATTTTTAATAAGTAGAGCTGGTTCTATGTACAAACTGCCTGCCTGTTGAACACATACAGACTATTTGATGAACCCTGAACACGTTACTGTCCTGCCTCTGGGCTGGTTGGCACAGGCTCTGCTGGTTTTTGTTGGTACTCTGCACTTAATTAATCAATAAGGGCAGTTGAATTAGGGGAAAACACACACCAGCAGTGTTTGTGGCTCTCCAGGACCAGGGCTGCAGATCCTTACAGAGGAACAGTCAAGTGGAGAGAGGCTCTTGCCTACAAACAGCCATACATGTGGAATGCCTCTACATGGGGGCATTGATGGCATGTGGTGACTGCAGGTGTTTACATGTTTGTTTTCCCACCTCAGGGTGACCCTGGTATCGCTGGTGCCAAGGGAGACACTGGTGGAAAGGGTGAGCCCGTAAGTATCTATTCTATTCAGTTCAATTAAAATGTGCTTTATTTGCATGACAAGTTAACTTAAATTGATGGGACATACAAAATGACAAACAGACCCCTACAACCAGAAGAGGGGAAAAATAGAAAAAAAGAGTAATAACCCCCCCATACACATATGCAAGTATAGATACACACATACACATAAAAACACAAACATAAACACACATACACACACATGCACACATGCACACACACACCTAGGTTAAAACATATTTAGTTTGTAATATAACAATTAATGAACCTGTCAGTATTAGTAATTAGCACAGATGATATTGTGTACAGTACCACTACAGTATCTCTCTCTTTCTCTCTCTCTCTCTCTCTCTCTCTCTTTTTCTCTCTCTCCCTCTATCTCATTGTTACAAGTTGAGCTACAGTAATTGCTTGTGTTCCCTGTGTAGGGTTCTTCTGGTCCCGCAGGCCCTCCTGGTCCTGCTGGTGAGGAGGGCAAGAGAGGTACCAACGGAGAGCCTGGCTTAAGTGGGCCTGCTGGCAGCCGTGGAGAGAGAGTGAGTACAGCTGCCCTGCAGGGCCCAGAATATGGATGCAGCGTCAGGAGCGTCCCTCTGTTAGGATGCTTATCTTAACAGCTCATTGGACAGGATGAGGGACTCCCAGTCCGCCGACTGTTATTTGCATACTGAACCAGGAGGTCAGGAATAGCACAGCTGCAGGCAAAATCAGGTGCTGATTGGAAAGTCTGAATTTTTTTTCTGCCCTAGCCTGAGCACATGACTACTCTTGTCATTTGTAGTTTGAGAGAAGGTCGTTAACAGAAGCCTGTGATTGACTATTGAAAGCTCTAGTCACGCTCAGTATACTAGTCTAAGTAGTGTAAGAAACTAGAATGAGACATGCAGCCGTCATATTGTCAGGGCTTGAATCAGCAATGGCATTTTTTGTCCGACAGGGAACCCCTGGAACCCGTGGTCTTCCTGGTGTGGAGGGAAGAGCTGGCCCAATGGTAAGTCCGTAAAAAAGGGACACAGTTTTACAACAATGATCACATATCAAATTGTCAAAATAAATAAGCATCAGCTGATTATCATAGCCAAATGGTAACTAATCTGTCACAAAATGGAACTCATATAGAAAACTGCTAAGAGGTTATTAGGGGTCTTTACCAGGCCCCTCCTTTTCCAATAACTCCACCACAATTGTGTGACAGTGAATAACGACACTTATTACATGGCTTTGTTGAATCCTCATTTCTGATTGGCCACTTCAGGCATTCTACGGTCAAATAATTCAGAATAATGACTGATGCTATCGTTAACAGACTGCTAATCTTATCACTCCACAGAAAGAAGTGTGGCTAATTTTCAAATTTGCTAACCCGCGACACCTGGTGTCAAAAAGACGTTACTCCACCTGTAACTTGCCTCATCTTATCATATCTCATACCCCCGTTAGCCAATACTCCTGCATTGGTCTATATCTAAGAGAACACAATGCTAAATTTGTTATATAAATATATAATGTAATTTCTATTTATGTGCACTGATAAACCCACTTAATATCAATATTTTGTGTCATATTGAGTGATTTCTTTTGTAAAGTAATTAGTCATACTATAATTGTGGTCTGCTATCTAAAAATAATGACCTTTGCATCAGGGGGATCTTTGCCTCCATGTCGGTCATTATTTTTCAATAGCAGGCCACCTTGGAATGGATTATCCCTTACATATAAACCATACCCATTCTGAACATTTGTTCAACTTCCTGTTGAATTTGCATTATTATTGATAACGCATCTATGCTGTACTTTTTCATTCACCAGCTGCAAAGTGCAGTGGCTTAGGGTTATTGTGCAGAATTATCTGCTTTTCTCTAGCTTGGAGCTTTTCAGCTGGTGAAGAAACAAAGAATTATTCAATTAGTCAGTTCATTGAAGCTAAAATTCCGATTGAATTTCTAGGACAAAATCTTATAGTACTTCACTGTACAGAACGCATTGAGAAGTGACCTTAGTGGTATAGTATGACACTGTAGTTCAAAATTAAGTGGAGAAGCACTGTAAACATGCAATTGCAAATACAGGATGCACACACTTTGCGCTGTATAAATGCAATGCTAAAACTCAGCCGGACAGAGGGATTTACAGATTTTTAAAAAGTGCCAATATGTGGTTGTATGAGAAAATAAAACACAAAGACATTGTCTATTTGAACATACTATTCCAAGAACTTGGATATCCTTAAACCTTACACAAGCCCATAGCCTTGTGTGCACTCTGCACGTGCAATTGAACACTCTATTGGATTTAAAAAAATGTCCAACTCAGCACTCTTTTATGGTTGACAAATATTTGGTAGCCAAAAGTTACACTTCCAGTGAAATGTGAATGTAGGATGATAACCCAGGCTCTTCCCCTTTTACCCGCCTAGGGTATGCCTGGTGCCCGTGGTGCCGCTGGCCCCGCTGGCCCCCGTGGACCCCCTGGTGATGCAGGCCGTGCTGGTGAAACCGGTCTTCTGGGCGCAAGAGTGAGTACCCGTCCTGTCTGCCCCTTTCGGCATGACCCGGCGTGATGCCCCGTGGCATAGGGGTTGACCTGACCCTGTTCAGCAATGTTCCCTGTCACAAAAAAGCTTAATTTGCAAATTTGCTAAACAACTAAATTGTAAAAATATAGAAATCTTGATATGTTTTCGGGGTGAGAACTGGTCAATGATTGATAGACACCAGGCATGTGCTTACCTACAGATACAAGGCTGCTTACATTAAATGCTGATATATCCTTCTAAGACACAGGAATTCATGTTTGCCCCCGTAGCAGTCTCTGGTTTTAATCTCAAGAACCATACAGTATATTCTACTTTGCTGAGGCCTTCAGTACAAAATAAGATAATGTTTTAGGAAATATTTTCACTGCAACCTGTTGTTATCATCCAAGACAAAAAAATTATGTCAAAAATTTAAACTTATGTTGGGTCCCTGGAGGATATATTCAGGTTTAGGATGCTGTACATTGTTTTTAGCAGTCTGTAGACTTGATGCAATGTTTTACAAAATAAATAAATTAACAAATAAATAAATAGACAATGCAGTATGCCACATGAATTGCAAGCAAGAACATTAACTTGATGAGGATTGGGAATAATTAAAATATGTGTGATACAAATCTTCCAAGAGAACAATTAAAAATGTATGGGATTTTTCATAAAATCTTAATTTTTTTCCTAGGGTCTTCCTGGTAGCCCGGGACAGTCTGGCCCCCCAGGAAAGGAGGGTCCTGCAGTAAGTACCGACCACTTTATAACTGATACTGTTGCACAAAAAGAGTGAATAACATATTTATAAATGTGGTTTTACTCTATGTAGTGCAGTGATGTACTGTGCAAGTGATCACTGCTAATGATATCTGTTGTGGCATTTAGGGCGCTTCTGGTCAAGATGGCCGCTCTGGTCCTCCAGGACCTACTGGCCCCAGAGGTCAGCCCGGTAGCATCGGATTCCCTGGTCCTAAGGGCCCCGCCGTGAGTACAGTCGCGTGACTCCGATCTTTTTCATTTTCTTTCCCATAACAAAGAACTTGCAACTTTGAAAAAAGAAGAAAAAACAACAATTGCCAGAAATACTTGTGTACAGAGTGGTTTCAAAACATCTGTAAGTTATACTCAAATCCAGAAGCAGAATTAGCGGGGGTGTAGTGCACCCATATAAGTAGCCATGGGGAGTCCCCCTCAGTACCCCAACATAGACACTAACTTAGGCCTAATTCATAAAAAAACATTCTTTAATGAATGTTGACAAGTAACATTTCAGCATTTGTATGAAAAAAAACAAATACTGTGTTTATTTTTAAGAGCTGACATTGAGATGTATTGTATCTTTAAAATGGAATTGCTATTTCTCATCATGCTCATCATCCACCCATATGTATGACAGGCTAGCTCTGCCCCTGCTCAAATCACTTTCATTTTATATTCAAACTTCTGTTTCTTAATTAATGAGCAATGTTCTGTTTGATGAATGGATGTTCTGCAATTCTGTGCACTGTACCCTGACCATAATGGTGGAGTTCACAAACCAGTATTGTACACTGCTGTTAATGTAACTGGTTCCGGACTGGTATATTGAGCCTCAGCACTCAAGTAGGTGTAGCAGGATGAAGACCTCCATGCGTGGCTCAGTGTCCTTTCATTTCTTTCAGGGTGAGCCTGGAAAGCCTGGTGACAAGGGAGGAGTTGGTCCTTCTGGTCTGAGGGTAAGTATTACTCTGTGCTGAGATCAGACACATAATAATAATAATAATAATAATAATAATAATAATTATTATTATTATTATTATTATTATTATTATTATTATAGCTAACATTTTATAATGAAACACAACTGTAAATCAAGTACAATACTAATTGAACAAATAAAACAGGACCAATGTACAATGGAGCTAAACATGCAATACAACACATACAAAACATGTATATAGAATATATGATACAATAATATACAATAGATAAATGAATATGTCATTTAAAAGCAATCATACGAATGAGTGTTTTGGGTCATTTAAAATGTCCAATGGATGGTGGTCTGCTGGGGTAAAGCATTCCATAGTTTAAATGGATAAAAACCACCCTCCCCAATTCTCCTGTTATATATTTTGGAAGGATAAGACAGCCCTTTCAGTCTCACGCTCCTTGAAGTTCAGTCTCCAGCACCTTGTCCCTACTGGCTTGAAGGTGCACAGTTTCTCATCCATGAGTTCATGCAGCTTATCCCATGGATGCAAAAACCAATCAGCGATAATTTTCGTCTGCAGTAGATGCCCATGGCTCCCATTGATCCTTTATAGTGCTGCGTTGAGAAGGAAAAATCCGCCCTTGTCTTGTAATAAGGAGTCAATCCAGTCAGGAAAACACTTCACACTAGATCCAATTATAAAAGGAGCACACCTGCTGACAGTCAATGCCATGCAAAAAAAAAAATTATTTATGGCGATCTTTTGCTAAGAAGTTGCAAAAAATCTTTTTATTTTGTCAAGAAGTTGGAGCTTTCTGGCTTGTGAGATATTTGTATCTGGCTCACGGGGTTACTCAGTCATCCCCTTTCGTATAGAAGATACAAGCAGTGATGAATAGGACAAAACACACCATTTTATATAACCTGCAAAAAGAAATATAACAAGAATAATATCATAGATAACAACATGTTAAACCTTCAACATATAAAAGGTTTAAAGATTATGGATTCTGATGAAATGGCCGCTTATCTTTGTCCCTTTTGTCTGTTTAGGGTCCATCCGGTCCCGATGGAAACCCTGGACCCGCTGGTGCTGTGGGAGCTGGTGTAAGCACTGAGCCTCTGCGTCATACGACCATTTCTGTTACACCATGCAGCTTAGAATATTTTAGACTTTATTGTCTTCTGCTGGAGATTCTTCTCCACAAAAAATGTGATTTGGCAAATTGTAGTCACAACAGTGCTGGTTAGCAGGACGGAGTGTAAAAGAGTCTTTTCCCATTCATAATGCTGACAGTGGCAGGGATGAAACTCTGGCCGTGATAATGAAAATGTTTTGTTATTCCACTGCAGGGTAACACCGGTGAGAAAGGAGAGCAGGGACCCGCTGGCGCCCCAGGATTCCAGGTTTGTATATGAATACCCAAAAATGCAAGACTGGCGTTTATACAGCAAGACAAAGGAAAACGTTTGGTTGTGCAGATTCTGGACTCCTGTTATACTTCACTAAATAGAACTTTAAGGAGCTTCCATTTAACATACAGTTACATTATTTTTCTGATGATTGCGCATGACTGATTGATTGATTGATCGATCGATTGATTGAATCATTCATTCATTCATTCATTCATTCATTTCTGTATTGACTGATTGATAGGATACTTGGATGGTTAATTGATTGGTTGATTGATTATTTGGATGACTGATTCAATCGTGCCTCCCTTCAGGGCTTGCCTGGCCCCGCTGGAGGTGTTGGTGAAGCTGGCAAACCTGGCGATCGGGTCAGTAACTTTCCAACGAGTTTGAGCTTACATGGCACCCAACAGGGTAACAATGTCACATGAGGCCACATGACACATAGGGAAGTGGGGACACAACACCATGTTCCCACTAGCATATTGCTAAATGCCATCATTCAATGAACTAACTCGCTCATTTTATGCACTGTAATGAAGACACTGGTTCCAAATAGTCGCATATTGATTACTGAACTGTGCATCTCAGATCAGAAAACTGGCTACCGGTTACGTGAGTCACATATTGGGCTCCTATCAGATGTTTTGAAAGATTGTATGACTATAGACATGGCAGTATTTTATAAGCTACAAGGGCAAACAAGTCACATTAACTTGGATATTTCTTGGGCCCATTCCCCATCCCCTTACTTTCGTACCCAACAAGAAAAATATAACTTTCGGTGGATTCTGGGATTAGACAATGTTTCAAATAGTTCCAACCATAAATTGCAAAAACCATGGTAATGGAAAACACTGCATGTTTAATATAAGTTATTGTCATCAAACACATTTCTAAAAATTATTGAAATTATTTAGTTGTTATGTCATGGAATATAAAAACTCATTTTCTGTTTTGTTTTGAGGTGCTTTTATATGTTTCCCTTTGGAATGTGAAATAATACACAATTTTAAAGAAATTAAAACTTCTCAACAGGGTGCTCATGGAGAACCAGGATTACCAGGGCCTGCTGGTGGGAAGGTACATTTTTTATTTTTTATTGTGTTATTATTTACTATATTGTCCTGTTATTTTCCGTTATGTCTTAATACAGTTTCAGTAATTCCTTTGGTAGTATCATTTGATATTATCTATTTGGTATTAATTATACATACTGTATATAACTCATTCTCTGTTACACCCACTTAGTACACAGGCGTACCATTCATTTGGGAAGAAAATGTAGTTGGAATTGACTAGCTGTGAAATGCACCTGTGTCCAACTGTGCTAGAGGAACAGAAATCAATGTAGCGACTGTCCCTTTCCACAGGGAGAGCGTGGAAACCCTGGACCTGCTGGTGGAACCGGTCCCCAAGGCCCTATTGGCTCCCGTGGACCTGCTGGTACTGCTGGAACTGACGGAGGCAAGGTATGCAAACCGTGAACAGACTTTATTTCAGGTACCAGGTACTTTCAGCGCTCACAAAAAATGCATACGCAGAAGCGAAAGCTTGTCATTACTGCACCGGGCGATTTTACTCTGTAAAATCTGTTTATGCTAAAGAAAACATTTTTGTGGGGTGTATTTGCAAAAAAATATGCATGTGTTTAAATGTTTTAAAAATTTAGCAGACCTTATCCACTTGCATTGCTTTTATGCATAGTATTTATTTATATAGCTGGACATAAATATACTGAAGCAATGCATGTTAAGTATGTTGCTCGAGGGTCTAACAGTAATGTCTTTCTTGGGAGTCCTTAGGGGACAAAGCCCATTCCTTAACTATTATACTACACAGCCACACATATTGGCTGGCTAACAAAGCTGGCCCTGGCATTTACCAGATGCGTTCTCACTGAGCGTGGGGCGCAAAAGCGTTTTCAGTGCCGGACCAGCATTCCACAGTGATGTTCTTCTGTCCCTCAGGGTGAGCCTGGTCCCGCTGGACTTGCTGGTGCCCCCGGTCACCAAGGACCTTCCGGAATGCCCGGCGAGCGTGGTGGCGCTGGCACTCCTGGAGGCAAAGGCGAGAAGGTGAACCTCCTTCGCGTGCCCCGGCGTATTTCCCCAAGCAATGAGTCACTTAATCGCGCCCATTAAGAGTGGCAAGGGTGCAGCCTTAGTCTTAAGGAGGAGAAAGGCTGTATTGGGAAAGGCTGTAGGGGCTGCAGGGACCCTATATATTATATTATATCTGTTTGAAAAAAACACTTGTCTCCTGGTTTTATGTGCAGTAGGATGAATTAGTACAACATACTGTAGGAAGAGTCTGGCTCACAATTATTTACCCAGCAATTTCATTAACGTTACAACTCCTCATTGTCTTCAAACCTAGGGAGAGGCTGGACACAGAGGACTGGAAGGCAACTTTGGCAGAGATGGCGCCCGTGTAAGTATTATTTTTTCAGTCATTGTGTTGTCCGATGTTATTTCTTTCTTTCTTTCTGTCTTGTGCGATAAGTGATCATTGTATCTTGACTGTGGCGCATTCGCTCCTTCTCAGGGTCCAGCAGGACCTAGTGGACCTCCCGGACCTTCTGGTGCCAATGGCGATAAGGTAAAATATTTTAAATTTATCCTCAGAAAAAGTTCCCTGAAGCTTTGCTTGTGTAGTGGTTGATAACAAGAAATAGATAAACTTTGTTCAGTATGCTGTTATAATGGTCAGCCCTGGTGCTTGATAGGAGTATCTGTCACAGGGCCTAGAAGAGAAGACTGTAAGCTAATGCCACTGTCAATTTTTCATGTTGGCTTGGACCAACACATTATTTTATACCACCCACTTCTGGTATTGTGCATGAATTACAACATTTATGAGATTAATTAAATCAATACGTTAGATATGTTTTAGAAAGAAACAACCAATCTGTTGAACAATTCCGGTCCTTCTTCGGGTCTGACAACTAGTTCTAGGATTTTTCACTGTAATTAGGGGCAGATAGTCCTCATTATGACTTTTAATCAATCAAAGAAATTTGGTCAAAGCTATTCTTGATGCCGAATATCACCGCTGTCAGGATATCTTTCACTCCTCAGACCTCAAAAGATTTTCAGAGGTTGCGACACTGAGGCCCTGTCCACACGTATACGGATTTTTCTGAAAACGTCTTTTTTTCCCCCTACGTTAAAAAAAAAAAAAAAATCCTATCCACACGACCAGCGTTTTAAAAAATATCTCCGTCCACAGGAGAGCGCTTAAACGATTGCCGCATGCGCGATACACCAATTGCCATGGTAACTGATGCACGAGTTGAGGTCATGACGTCAGCGTTTTCATAAAGCTCTGTTTTTCTTGTCCACACGAAGACAGGGAAACCAGAGTTTTGAAAAATCTCCACCTTGGAAGGCGTTTTCAAAAAGCTTTGTTTTCAGTGACCCAAAATGCCGTTTTCGTGTGGACAGGAGGCCAAAACGGAGGGAAAAAACTACGTTTTCAGAAAAATCCGTATACGTGTGGACAGGGCCTTAGAGTAGACTTTAAAGGGTCAGATATGAGCGCATTCAAAATAGACTTGAAACAGACACTGTCACTAATTTCATAGGCCCTTAAATGACAAATAATCATAACTGTGTTTACAATGGTGTGAGTATAAAGAAGTATCCTCCACATAATGTGGAATATTTTTTTGCTATAACAAGGATTGTGAGAGATCAAGGCTTCCGCGAGTGACCACGGCATAACCCCAAACCAAACATTGTTTTATACTGACCAGACAGGATGAACTTTAATGCTGACAGCATCTGTGAACTTGTATTTTACTGGGTAAACTATTGCCATAGCTTTTGATGACAATAAACATCAAATCCTCCAAGAAGGATCTCATAAATGTATTCAACCATAAATCTGAAAGAAGGTTATATAATTAAGAGACTTAGGTCTAGCTACCCTGAAAAGCTTTGACACCAGGTACTTGAGGCTCATACCACAGATTAAAATAATTTTATGGGGGATGCATATGCTTTTGTCAGATTTATGCCCCGGAATTGGATAGGCTTGGTAAAAGCTAGATCAAGGCCATCATTACAGTGTTTTAGAAGCAAGTTCAGTTCTGCTAGATTTGCTCAAACTTGTGTGAGCAGAGCAACATTTTTTCATATACACCTTGTCATAATTCCTTCACCAAACTCAAAACTCTTTTTTTTTCTTTCAAATGGAAAATAAGTGAAAAAATTGTCGGCAAGGGTTAGGGTTAGTGTTAGGGTTAGTTTTTCATCAGCAAAGAAAACTGTTCACCTCATCTTTTTATCTTATTTAGCAAAAAAGCAATAGGAATAAAATTCTAAAGTCTAAATATAAAACTGAAATGGTTGTTGAGATTTTTTGGGGTTTTTGCAGTGTAGTCTTCATTTCTAAATTTGTTCTTCCCCAGGGTGAATCTGGCTCCTTTGGCCCTCCTGGCCCCGCTGGTGCTCGTGGTGCTCCTGTAAGTATCTAATGTCTCCTGCACATGTAATCTTTGACTATCCACCATGTGAACTAGCAGTTGAAGGTACCCATGTGTTCTCCATCATGCATCTGTCATGCATAACAATGGACCATGGACCATGAATTCAATGGTCTATAATTCAATATGACTGTCATGTATTGCCTGTAAAGGTCAAAGTAGTTCTTATGCAGTTGATGGCAATTTCATGACTTTTTTTGTGACTGTGGTGTTGACATGTACTCTAAACGTGTCAGAGCTCGATGGAATCTTCTTTTCTGTTCTAGGGTGAGCGTGGTGAGTCTGGCCCTGCTGGAGGTCCTGGCTTTGCTGGACCCCCTGTAAGTATACACAGTATCTTAATCAGTAGGCATAATATCTATAGTAATAATTGTTACAATAGCTTATTTTTCTTAGTCTTTTTACAGGAATGGGCATTAAAAAGATATGCAGACCTCCACACAAACATGCCCGCACACACATGCACATACATGTGCGTACACACACACACACACGGTTAAGAGTAAGATATGTTTGGTTATGAGTGAGGTTAAATACCTTTGTTTGACCTTTGAAGACGTGTCCTGTATTGTTCCGGAGTGACATGTCCCGTGTCCATTGCAGGGTGCTGATGGTCAGCCTGGCGCACGTGGTGAGAGAGGCCCAGCTGGTGGAAAGGGTGATGTTGGGCCTGGCGGACCTGCTGGCCCTGCCGGAAACAGTGGACCCGCTGTGAGTTTCACTTGTACAGCATTCGCTGTTACGCGCAAGCTCACTTTCATGATATTCTGTAGATAATGATACCACCTTTCTTTTCATTGACGTATATAAAAAAATAATGCTGCAACTACATTAGGTAGCCCTGCTACAAGATCTTGAAATTACAGGCCCCTTCCTCCACCAAGCCCCTTTCGCTGAAGGAGCTCCATGACTGGTTGCTTGTTTCTGATACTGATAGTGATTTGTAACCTGCTTCTATGGTGGCACGGTGGTGCAGTGGTGAGCACTGTTGCCTCGCAGGAGTTCGCATTTTCTGCCCACGTTTGCAGGGGTTTCCTCCCACACCAAAAGACATGCGTGTCAAATTTGGTATACTCCTGCCATTGCCCTTGACCAAGTCATTGGCCTCAGAACTGGAGCTGGTTCCCTGGCACTGCACTGTGGCTGCCCATTGCCCCTAAGTAACTTGGATGGGTTAAATACAGAGGAAAAATTATGCCGCAGGGTTCAATAAAGTTATTTTCTTATCTAATCCTCTCATCATCTCTGCTTTCTGGCTTTTAGGGCCCATCTGGTCCTGCTGGCCCCCCTGGTGCCCGTGGTGATGGCGGTCCCCCTGTAAGTACCGTTGCCCAGATCAGATAAGCTCAAGAGCACACATTCATCCGGTGGTATGGTATGGTCTTCTGGTAACACGTGTCTCTGTGTCATTTCTGTCCCAGGGTCTGACTGGTTTCCCTGGTTCTGCTGGCAGAGTTGGAACTGCTGGCCCAGCTGTGAGTGTTATGCATTCATTTTGGGGAAACACTATAAAACACCTGCACATTTGCAGTGGTTTGAAACCAGGCTTGGCTCTGCTTTGGTGTATGTAGAGATTAGAGCTGTATTCAAGTGGTCATTCACCATTCAGCACATCACACATGCTATTTAATGGCTATTATACCTAGAAATTGACATTTGGCATACTGATTTGACATTAGCTGATAGTCAATTATTATCAGGCTCCATTTTGTAAGCCACTGTTGTGAAATCAAGTATAAATGCTAAACTGAGTTCTTCTTCAGCAACTATCCATCATTCATATTAGCACTATTTTTACCATATATTTTAGTTTTATGCCTGATATGTGAAGAATGTATCACATTCATTAAACCATTTGCTGTATTTGAGAACTGAGGTATGTGGACATACCTGTTTGATCTGAAGACTTGTACAAGCCCACATTCACACCTCAACTTTATCAATGTGATTGGACACCCTCTGTGGTGGAAGGCATTGTGGCTCCAGTACTAGCATACCACTCTGTGTTCCCTCCACAGGGCATCGGTGGGCCACCTGGACCTTCTGGCGCTGCTGGAAAGGACGGCCCCCGTGGCCCCCGCGGTGAGCCTGGCCCCGCTGGAGTTAATGGAGAGCAGGGTATCGCTGGACCTCCCGGAGCTGCTGGAGAGAAAGGCCCAAGTGGAGAGAGCGGTCCTCCCGTGAGTCACGCCGTCATCTCTACGAACATCATAATCTTGATTTGCAACTTTAAGAAGCTGGGACGATTTTATCACACACTACCACAGAAGTGTATTTGCTGCTTTTTTCCCATAGGCAAAGCCTTTAAATATAAGCACTGTGTCCGTAATACACCTATGATACCACCATAATGCAAAACTAGCAAGTTGTTTCTAATGGTCATGTTGTCATTTGGTAGTTTTGTTTGGTTTTTAGAGAATTAACTGGCCATAGTACTGTATGTATGTGGACTACATTTCCATACAGCATTGAGTTCAACAATGTGCCCTTCCCGTGTTTCAGCTTACCAAGTCCTAATCTAGCTAGCTAATGTCATGGCAGTTACAATAAGCAACCATTATAATTCAGGGCATGTCAAGGAGTGCAGTTACTATCTGGGACAGCTAACGGGTTCCGTAAGGGCTAGCATGCTCCTGGTAGGGATATGTAGTTTTTAAAAAATTAACTAATATTAACTAACTCAGAGGTCGTTTTCACTTTTCAGTACTTTATCACTTTTTCACTATTGTAATAATGTCTGGGTGGTTAAAAGCTGGTCTGGCATTTTTATATAATCGTTAATACCAAAATGTGAATAGGGAAGATTGCTACATGAATGTGATTCAACTTCCGGCGTCATAGACACACCCCACTGTGGTCTAATAGCTATTGACTAAATTTCTATTAATAATTCTTCACATTTTCAGTAAAAAATCACTCTTCGCTTTAATGGGATTTTGTTCTGGTGAAAATTATAAGACTGTGTGAACATGAAAGTTTCATGACAACAGTCCATCTAGGCTTGCTGCATTTCTATGGTCTGGCGCACACTGAGCACTGTGTCAAGCCTGTCCACCATTGTAAGGTTCCTAAAGCTATTTCACCTCTTAATAACTCTGCATGATGTATTTCGTAAAGGGACCAATCTTAGTTACAGATGTTCCCCATTGTGTATGCTCCCTCAGGGCGCCGCTGGTATTCCCGGGCCCAAGGGTGTCCTCGGTTCTCCTGGTTTCGTTGGTCTTCCCGGCTCAAGAGGCGACCGTGGTCTTCCAGGCGGTCCTGGCGGTGTTGTAAGTATTACCGTCTTCATCATGTCGTTCGGCTGTGGTACACTGAAAACTTCTACGAAATATCTTACTTCTGATTATCTATTATGTATCAAATTTCATTGAGCATTGGAAAAAATACATCTGGCATTTCATTCAGAAATACGCTTTGTATCCTGCACGAAAACATATTGCACAATGCATTAGAGGTGTATGATTGTCCTGCTGTGGTGGTGACCTTTGCTGTTATGTGTGATTCAGGGTGAGCCTGGTAGGCTGGGCCCAGCTGGACAGGCTGGAGCTCGTGGACCTGCTGGTAACATTGGCATGCCTGGTATGACTGGTCCCCAGGGAGAAGCAGGTCGTGAGGTAAGTGCGGAGTCAGGATCACATTCACACTGTTCTTTGGCCCTTTGCAGATGGTAAATTTATCCTTATCTCCACTTTTTAGTGTATGACAAAGTCTGTTTTTTAACTACATTTTTAACATGGTTTAATTAGGTTCCTGCTGTGTTAAGTGTTTTCTCATGCACTAGCCATTGTAAATGTACTGATTAGTTTAGTGTAATCTAAGATTATAGGTACCATGAAAAAGAGGGCATGTGAGATTCTGTGAGTTAATTATGCACCATTTGCCTTTGCTCAGTTTCAGTGAAGTAAAGCCTCAGAATTCTCACCTGTCAGGTACATTGTAAAAATATATTCTAGATGAAAAAGAACACCCAAGCATTTATTTACAGCACTGCCCCGGGATGCTCTCAGGGCTATCTTGTTTAACACCGTTTGATTTCTTTCTGCAGGGTAGCCCTGGCAACGATGGTCCTCCCGGCCGTCCTGGTGTTCCTGGTTTCAAGGTAAACTTCTCCAGACCTTTGAGAATATTAATGAGCACCTGAAATTACTAGCTTAGTGAGTAATCTGCCGATACTCACTGGAGATGTACATACACAGACACATATGCTTGCAGTTACAGTAAATAGTACACTGTTCTATCCATTACATTTACATTACAGGCATTTAGCAGACGCTCTTATCCAGAGCGACTTACACAATTTTTACATTGTATCCATTTATACAGCTGGATATATACTGAAGCAATTTTGGTTAAGTACCTTGCTCAAGGGTACAACGGCAGTGTCCTACCCGGGAATCGAACCTACGACCTTTCGGTTACAAGCCCAGTTCCTTACCCACTGTGCTACACTCCGTCCTATCCAAAAGACTACGGAGCTATACAGAATGCATAATATCATAATACATAATATCATAATTATAATCATAAATAATCATAATATCATAATATCAATAATCATAAATATCTTTCATTGCCCATATGTTTTTATGTTGTTTTCTGATCAAATACCACAGTAATACATAATCAAGCGAGCCCCATGCTTCTGTTGAATTTTGGCACATTTTGGTGCCGTGTACAGTGAAGTCACTGATATTGTGGCCTTTCTGCAGGGCGATCGTGGTGATCCTGGCGGTCCTGGTCATGCAGGAACCGCTGGTGCCCCTGGAGCTCATGGACCTGCCGGTGCCGCTGGCAGAGCCGGAAACCGCGGAGAGACCGTAAGCGCCCGACCTCACCTCAACTTGGGACGATGCAAACGCGAGAGTTCCGTCAGAAAGAGACTTAAGAACAAACCATTTGAACTGCTAACCGCGAATGTGTTTCTGCTCATTTTTAGGGTCCCGGTGGTGCAGGTGGTCCCGTTGGCCCCGCTGGTGCGAGAGGCGCTCCTGTAAGCCATCCGAATGTCGAGCGAGTGCATGCTCTTTTTTTTTTTTTTGTCGTCGTTTGTCTTTCTGTCTTTCCCTGACAGGCTCTCTGGGTTTGTGTTGTAGGGCCCCGCTGGACCTCGTGGAGAGAAGGGTGTCGGCGGAGGAAAGGGAGACAGAGGCTTGAAAGGACTGCGCGGGCACACCGGCCTGCAGGGAATGCCCGGGCCTGCTGTGAGTGACCTCTGACCTCAAACGCATCAGCGCCACAGCGACATGTCACCTGAGCAAACGCATGTCACAGAGCATTGCGATAAGCACTGGGCATGGCAGAGAGCAGCACCTGGGCTCATTTTAAATTTACATGTTGAGAACGACCCTCGACCTGGCTAAGTGCCACAGCATTTATAATCAGTTGTTCTACCAGGTAGCCTTTTAGCATATTTGAAAATGTTTGATACAGCCCTGGGGATAAAACAAGTATTTTAGACATGCACACTGTGCTTTGCATTTTTCTCAGCCTTTTGGCTGGATCAAGCATCATTTCTTATTGTACAGTAATCCAGTCCCACGCATATTGCTTTGACCATGCCCTCTGAAATATCTACATTTGTATGTCACTTATTACAATAATGGAATGTCTAAATGAGATATGAGATACTAGACACTAGATGGCCCCATTTTGAGAAATGTACAGTCCAGCATCTCCTGTCTGTTCTTAACCGGTTCTGACCGGTTCTCTGCCTTCACACAGGGTATGGGTGGTGAGCAAGGTTCTGCTGGTCCCGCCGGTCCCGCTGGTCCCAGAGTAAGTACCGTCACGCGGGCGTCGTCACACGGGCCCCCGAGGCGCGCCGAAGCTCATCGCCAGTGCGTTTCGCGGGGCAGGCTGCCTTTTTTAACGCCCCTTTCCCCTGCTCTTTGATTAGGGCCCAGCCGGTCCCCACGGCCCCCCCGGAAAGGATGGCAGAGCTGGCATACACGGAACCATCGGGCCTGCTGGCCACCGTGGCGCCCCCGGACACGTCGGCCCAGCCGTGAGTACGCCTCGTCACGCAGCCCCCGGCCTAGCTGCCAGCGCGCGCTCACAAAACCTTGATTTACACGGTTAAACTGATGCTATGGTAACATTTGCGGTAACTTAGGTTAGCATTTATCTATTGGAAGGCCAATTTCAATGGTAAAAGCTCGATAATGATAAAGTAATAATATGCACATACCTGGGCAAGCAAGTTTATGACTTGCCATAACTTTACTGACTTAGCCTATGCTTACCGTGTGAACTAGATTTGATGTTCACGGCTACGGATACCTCATACTTTATGAGTATTATACCTCATCTGACTGTGTTCTGTAGTTGTTATAACCACCTTTGGCCTGCAATTATTGCACATCGCTTTGGAGTCAGGGCAGGATAGACCCGGTTGTCCCTGTGCTTGAGCGCAGGGTCCCCCCGGAATTCCCGGTCCCCCCGGCCCCCCTGGTGCATCCGGCGGCGGCTATGACGTGGGCGTCGGCTTTGAGGAGTACAGAGCTGATCAGGCCTCCGTCAGGGCCAAGGACTACGAGGTTGACGCCACCCTGAAGTCTCTGAACACCCAGCTGGACAACCTGCTCACACCCGAGGGCTCCAAGAAGAACCCAGCCCGCACCTGCCGTGACATCAGGCTCAGCCACCCCGAGTGGACCAGCGGTGAGTCTCCTCAGCATCAGCAAACACCTCAGAGACCCATATCCACGATGAGCACCATCAGTATCAGACGTCTGATTGGAATGCCTGTTCTATCAGAGCAATGAGCTTACTAACTAGCTAGCTAGCTAATTGTCTCAAACCAGACACATAATATACTGTGCTCTGCACTGTGAGACTGGTTGTGCGACTAACTAGGTAGCTATTCAGGTAATGATACCTAACTGTGCAATAGCAAGTTAACAAGCTAGCAAGCTAACCAGTAAGATAAACAGCTAAACTTGCAGTCATGGCTACCATTTAATATTGATGAAGTTTACTAATCAAGTGTCTGCAAGGGCTTATTAGTCTCTCTAAAAGGTTGCCGTTAGAATTATATGCTGGTAAGAAAGTGAGTGGTTCTCAGCCCTGTTTCTTAGAGGGCTACAGTGTCTGCTGGTTTTTGTTTTCACTTTGAAATCTGCAACCAGTTCAGACTCCTGAAGCAAGGTGATTCCAGCACACTGAGTAACACATGACCTCAATTGAAAGTGAGTGCTGAATAACAATGAAAAGCAGCAGGCCCCACCGTCCTGCAGGACTAGGGTTGCCAGCCCAGTATTTTATTTTATGTAACCAAGTAAAATGGGAATCTACTGCAGACAGGTGATCCTTATTTAACCCGCCACGCCTCTCTCCGAGCAAAATACCTGTGTGGTCGGTCGGTCACATCACTCCCGCTTCCTCCGTAGGCTACTACTGGATCGACCCCAACCAGGGCTGCATCATGGATGCCATCAAGGCCTACTGCGACTTCACCACCGGCCAGACCTGCATCTACCCCAACCCCGGCACCATCGCCCGCAAGAACTGGTACAACAGCGCACAGGGCAGGAAGCATGTCTGGTTCGGCGAGACCATCAACGGTGGCACTGAGGTACGTAAGACATGGATGGCAGGGAAGTCCCATTTCTCATTCCGTTTGTCTCTTTATCCATGCGCAAGGACCAGGCAGTTAAAATACTTATTAATTATGTATCGTCGTAACGTCGGTAAAAAGTACAGAGGAGCAATTGTAGAAATTTGCAGCGACAAATCGATTTTGATTGAGTGGTTGGCTGACTGGCTAATCGTTTTGTTGGCTGATCGCTTTACGCTTCTGTTTCAGTTTGCCTACCACGACGACACCATCAGCCCCCAGAGCATGGCCACCCAGCTGGCCTTCATGCGCCTCCTGGCTAACCAGGCCTCCCAGAACATCACCTACCACTGCAAGAACAGCGTGGCCTACATGGACGCCGAGAACGGCAACCTGAAGAAGGCCGTGCTGCTGCAGGGCTCCAACGACGTGGAGCTGCGGGCGGAGGGCAACAGCCGCTTCACTTTCAACGTACTGGAGGACGGCTGCACTGTAAGCCCCTCCTCCTTTCTCGCCGCCAATCAGACAGACCACACCCACAGTCAGGACACAGGGACAGAGCAGCATTTCACTGTAGTCATGCAGCAACCTTGCTGCTCCAAGAAAAATGGAACAACAGAACACTTTTGCCGTTCACCGACACGATATCGGTTTGAAGTTTTAGTATGTTTAAAAAAGACAAAATGTCAAAATGTGTATATACAAGCCAATTTTGCATGGCAATGACAAATTGCCATAGACAGCAGACCACCTTCATATCTGGAACAGTTATGATCAGCACTGCAGTCAAAACCATACTCAACATCACAAAACCGTACCCTGTCATATTCCATCAAGAATAACTGATGTAACCTATCCCAGTGTTATTTGAAAGTATTTTCATATTCCGATGTATAGTTCCCCTTTAAGTATTTATAATATGCATTGCATATTTTTATCAAAATTGTGTGTATAAATAAAATTTGATTCTGATTATTCCAAATATGTTACACTTCTAAAAATATCCCTGTACACAAACTCCTGTACAAAAGGCCACATTATTGTAGCATTGTGAAAATGTACTATAAAATCCATTAGTGAAGAATCTTATGCTCGAAAGCATTTTCATTCAAATGATGTGGCTTTGATTTAACATGTCAGTGTTCACTCTCCATGCTGAAACATTTTCCCAATTTTTTTGCATTCACAGAGACACACTGGCCAATGGGGAAAGACAGTCATGGAGTACAGAACGACGAAACCATCTCGCCTGCCCATCCTCGACATTGCACCTTTGGACATTGGTGGAGCTGATCAAGAATTTGGTTTGGACATTGGCCCAGTCTGTTTCAAATAAATAGACTCATGATAAATTAAAGAGAGAAAGAAAAAAAAAGAAAAAAATCTCTGCCCTCTCTGTTTTTTTTTTATACTGAATGCTGATTTCCCTCTGCCCCTCCACTTGCTTAAATTGGGCCCTATCGGAGAAGACAACGGACTGATCGGAGCGTTGTGCAATGCAAATTAATACAGAAGCCAAAGGCACGTGGGAAAACACCTTGTTGTGGGACATGTCATCATCTGTAAAATAACAACGTGTAATAAAAAGATGAAAGTACACCACTTGTGGTCTTTGTATATCTTCCAAGGAGGAGGTTTAAAACCACAGCTTTCAAAGGTTTAAACTACCTCATGACCGTATTGAGAAAGTAAAAGAAAAAAACTTGCATCCCAATTGTAAGAGTTTAAAAGGCTTCAAGCTTGTTCCCGTGGTGCTCAGATACTTGAAGCGGTAACATGGTGCTATGCATACGGCTGCAGAATGAACCACTTTAAAACTGTATTGCTTTGTATTGACCTCCAGGTGGCGTCTCGTACAGTTTTTGCTGATAATCCCTTATTAAGCAGGTGGAACCCTCCTTCAAACTGTCTGGTTTTGACTTTGTTTTATTTTATTTCTTATTTGTGTCTGATTTTGTCCCTTCCCCCCCTCTCCCCACCCCTTTTTTTCAATCAGTTCCCCATGTTCACGCTGTTAAGCACATCTTGTCCGTCTAATCGGGATAAGAATGTCTCTCTCTCAAACAAACAACAAAGTTTATTGTACCTATTTTGTATATGTGAGATGTTTAAATAAATTGTGAAAAGTTCTGAAATAAAGCATGTCCAGTGTTCCAAAAAACAACACTATGAGTTAAGTGCTTTCCTGTTTATATATTGCAATGAACGTGAGGGTTGGGAAGAGAAAAAATGATCAGGCTCTTGTAATATAGAATCTCTTCCTCTTAATTTCACTTGAATACTGACATCACATGAAAAGAATGTAGTGTCAATATCCAATTTTAACTAAGACACTTAAACTTTGTTTTATTGTTGTTTTCTTGTATTTTTTTCCGTTTCGGTCTGTTTCGGTCCCTCTGCAAACTTCTATAAATACTTTCCTTTCCTTCTTAATGGCTGGGCTTTGCTTACCTCACCAAATGATACAATAATGTCATTTTGTTTCAGACAATTTGTATATCACCATATACAACGTTTCCTGTTTCAACAAAGCAAAATCATAATTAAACACTGATGAAGAATACTCTGGTCCTCCAATTAATGTTTTTTTTTTTTTTCTTTTCATCTGGCAAAGTTCAATCTGCCTCTACTATGTATACAAAATAAAAAGGAAAATGGTGCTAATTATATTTCTTGACTTTCATATATTTTATATTGAAAACAATGGATGGATCTTGAAATTAGGGATTATTCGAAATCATCTCATACAATCTATTATTTCAAGAACTACTGTTAGTATGCTATTGTCCATTTTTTAATGGTCTGATTTTAACATATTTTTTCACATATTGATCTATGCTTTATGTGTCAATCTGCAACAGCTTCAATTTATCCACTTATTTAGATATAATAACTTGAGGCCAATGCAAGAAAGTCACATTTTTCTTGTCTTTTTTTTTCTTTCGGTTAATCGTATATACCAAATTCATATGTAGTCAAAGGAATTGCTTACAAAAGAGATCCATTAATTAATTTTATTAAATTTATTGCATACACATTTATTAAATGGAGCAGTGGGTGATAAAGTCATATAATTTTAAAGAAATTTACTGAAGAACATGATCATACGATCATTGCTGGAATGGAGCTGCCCTGGAGTGTCTGATCCCTCCAGTATTATCACTGAGACTTGCACTTACTATTATGGGGTTTTACTCAGTCAATCAGATACTCGAACTGCTGTTTTCCTGAAGGAAATGTGCTGCCATCTTGTGGACATATTTGGAATACCACAACAGCCTCAGCAAACAACAGGGAAGTCGTGCATGTACATACATCGGGCTGTGTATTCATTTACAGTGTTTCAACCTGTTGAATTGTTGAGATTTCCACAAAGAAATTTCCTATAGCGGGCCAAATGGAAGGATGGCTTTAACTCCCAGTCTGATTGATTAATTTAACATTGCCCATTTATGTCAGTCTAGAGGATTGTGATAGGTCATCCCTCAGTGGCTACATTACATCACAGAACAGTGCAATTTTATGTGTAATCATGAAATGTGACAAAGAAAGGACTTCCCATGGGCTTAGTTAGCAAAAATGTTGGTGAAGACGCCACCAAGGCAGGCTGCTGTGCAGCCTGGAAACTGTTGGTTCGACGCAAGGTTATATCATTGGTCAATTAAGAACAGGATTCCACAGTGAACCACTACTGGCATTGTAGTAAGGTGGTGGGCCATTTCCTTATTTTATTACTTCTTTAGTTTGCCCTGAAAAAAGAAAACAAAGAAAAGAGGCAAGCAAACTGAAACATGGCTACAAGCAGCATTTACCGGGATCCAAGCACTACGAGGAACAATTAAGAAGCACGTGATGGAATGCATCAGATTTAAGTATTTATTTTCAAATTGAAAGGCTGGTCATTTTATTTCTATAAGACTTTAATTTTAAGAATTTTGATTTGTTTTGAAATTTTAGAACTATCTAGTGCTACCGTTTGATTTGACAGGGCTACTTCTTTAGGGCTGGATAGTTGTCAAGATGCTGCTGACATTATGTCACACGCCAAAGCAATTAAAGATATATTCGTAAAAGCCACACACAAGGACATGTTTGTTGACTTGTAATTTGGCCATTTAACACATTTACCTAACAAAACATTAACATTAACATTACATCAAACCTCCCAAAATCCAACTCATACATATCCATATATCTTAAAACTGGACAATAAAAGGAACAAAGGCTATTTCTGTTTCCATTTCATTATTAAAATCAAACATTTCAGAAAGAGGGAAAGACATTACATGCTGCTAAATGATACATGATAGAATTATGATGTTTAGAGACTTGATTTGTGGCTTCTGGTTGTTGTGTTGGATTAATCTGATCCTAAAATAATATGAAGAGACTGATAATCGAAATCTGAGTTGTAGTTTTAAAAATATTGAGATTTATACGTAAAAAATCTGAAAACAAGATGCCAGACTTGCTGAAGGATGACAGATTGCTCAAATTGATTGATCTTGCCTTTGCAAGCAAACATTTTCCCAAAAAACTAAGCAAAATACCATCTTTAACATCAGCATCTGCCATCTGGTACAGTGGCTCTATGATCTGCAACTGGTGGTGTCAAGCCTGGTTGATTTGGCGTGGAATGACCTTGGTACATAGATTTAGCCTCTTACGCATGGTATTGCAATGTTATTGTACTGCAGTGGGCCTACCAGTATATTCACAGTGCTGTACCTATGCAATTTCATTCACAAGCAATATGATCCATGTAGAATTTTTCTGCATTTTTAACAAAGTGTTCCACGTAAAAATATTTTTAACATATTGTGGGCACAATTAGATTGTGTTTGGTGTCCATTTCATTTGAAATATTTTTTTTGAAATAATATTTTTATTCATTAATATCAACCTTTTTGTGATTTATTTGCTGGTTCAACTGAAGTATTTTTACTGGCCCATAGATTGGGAATCATTGGATCCCTGGATCAAACAGAATATATTGTTAAAATATCGGAAATTTAAATGATGGTTATTAGATGATCAGTAGGTGCCAAATTCAGGCAGTGGCGTTTTGGCCTAATCTCCTTACAATGTGCCAAGTTTAATAAGAATTGACCATTTAGTGAGAAGTGAGAAAAGTGGCAGATGATTTTTTTTTTAATTCAAAATGACTTCATTCAAGATGGCAATGATGGCATATACACTCACCGGCCACTTCATTAGGTGACATGAGTGGCACCCGGTGTGGCCTTCTGCTGCTGTAGCCCATCTGCTTCAAGGTTCGATGTGTTGTGCTTTCAGAGATGCTCTTCTGCATACCTCGGTTGTAACGAGTGGTTATTTGAGTTACTGTTGCCTTTCTTTCGAACCAGTCTGGCCATTTCCCTCTGACCTCTGCCATCAACAAGACATTTTCGCCCAGAGAACTGCTGCTCACTGGATATTTTCTCTTTTTCGGACAATTCTCTGTAAACCCTAGAGATGGTTGTGCGTGAAAATTCCAGTAGCTCAGCAGTTTCTGAAATACTCAAACCAGCCCGCCTGGCACCAACAACCATGCCGCGTTCAAAGTCTCTTAAATAACCTTTCTTCCCCATTCTGATGCTTGGTTTGAACTTCAGCAGATCGTCTTGACCATGTCTACATGCCTAAATGCATTGAGTTGCTGCCACGTGATTGGCTGATTAAATATTTGCATTAACGGGTGCAGTTTGCAGTTGA
This sequence comes from Anguilla anguilla, assembly GCF_013347855.1. Lineage (NCBI taxonomy): Eukaryota > Metazoa > Chordata > Actinopteri > Anguilliformes > Anguillidae > Anguilla > Anguilla anguilla. The sequence continues at coordinate 38,779,876 of NC_049208.1, read as the reverse complement.
ACAGGTGTACTTAATGAAGAGTCTGGTGAGTGTATATATTACAAATTAGATTATTGTTCACTGTAGAATGGATCCAAATTCTGCACAAAAGCCGTGCGTTTTAGTGAGTTGTTAAAATATCTTTTTTCATATTGATGGCCAATGGGCTGGGCCAATATAGGTCTTGAGTTGCGATTTACTGTATTTATGTATTATATTTCATCACTTTTCATTAAACCATTGATGATTTAGCATTTTGATGATAAACCATGCCCACAGCAATGTTTGTAGATTGACTGCAACCTTGTTTTTGAGAGCAACTGTCTTCATAATAACTTTTTAGAACACCAGCCAATGAAAAAATTTTATAGGTTCCATATTGATATGCCAAACTGTTTAGGAGATGCATTTGACATGTTTTTCAAAAAATTCAATTTTAATTCATTTTAATAAATTTAATTAAAAGTAATTTGGTGTGCTTTTTGTGTCAATGGAATATTTGAGAACATGATGACATGATAATTGTGGATACAGGATGATTTCCAGTTTTTAGGTTAAAGTTATGATTATGTGAATATTGGAAACTTAAATGATAGCTATAGTGCCACCAAGTGGCCAATTGGCCCAAATATCCAAGTAACAGTATCTCCAAATATCGGTCAATGGCCATTTGGGACAACGGTCTGTCAAAGTCGCAAGTTTCAAAAGAATCACCAATGCAGCTAGGCCAATACAGGGAAAATAATGAAATGAGTAATACAATTCCAAAATAGCCCATTCAAGATGGTGGTGACAAATAGAGCACAGCATAGGGAACAGTATATATGTATCTCATAAAAAACACGTTTTCAATATATAAAAATGCCAAGTTACTCAAAAGTACTGATGTCAAAATGACCCCAAGTTACGGTACTACAAACAATATAGGCTATCTTGCCTCACCGAAATTACATAAGATGTATTTCAAAGCAGTGCTACCCAATATTTCCTCAATTCTTTCAAGTCACTTGGCCCTGTGTGTATAAGCATGCATTACATGGACAGGCCAAACATATGTGTGGATGGCTCTCTCACAGTCAAGATTGATTGAATAGGGGTGTTTATGTCCAATTTGTATTGGTATGTATGTATTTCGCTGCCCAGGCTTTCTGTTGCGTGAATGATAGTATGTTTCTTGTAAGTGATAGTAAGTGTGTGTTCGTGAATGTGAATGTAAGATGCTGCCAGGGAAATGTCCCCATGCGGATAAAGAAGTTCTCTATGTATGTATGTACAATATGTATTTTACATGCAGTATTTATTGTACGTAGCAAATATACAATAACTTGTACATGTACTCAAATTCAGTTCAGAAGCAAGTATAAACATGTTTTCTGGAGAAATATGCTTCCTGCAGTTACTCAGCAGCAGTTTTCTACATTAATTTCTATGTGTTCCATGAGGCAATTCGAAATATTTGACTCTTTGATCTGACACAAAGTTTGCATGACATTGTGAAATGGTAAGATTACAAAACACAGGGCCAAGTGACTTGAAAGAATTGAGGAAATATTGGGTAGCACTGCTTTGAAATACATCTTATGTCATTTCGGTGAGGCAAGATAGCCTATATTTGTAGTACCGTAACTTGGGGTCATTTTGACATCAGTACTTTTGAGTAACTTGGCATTTTTATACATTGAAAACGTGTTTTTTATGAGATATCATTTCTTTTTGCAAAGCGTTTTATTATGAGAGTGAGAAATGCGAAGTGACCCTGTAAGAAACGGTTGTGGATTATGGCTATCCTTGTGTGAATTTGTACAGTCTGATGAGCGTATACGGTTTAGCAGTGTCGGTTTGCTATATATGTAAAACAGTGGCTGTGACAAAGCGTGCGGTGGCGTAAGCGTAAACACAACAGAAGCACAGTTGAAAAATAGCTAGTGTATGTACTCACGGATCTGAGGGCCATCCAACGAGCCTTGATTGATAAAAGAATGAGCACGCGCGTAGAATTAGAGCTCCCTAGGTCGCAACTTGTATACCCTTCTGGTTTATAAGGCATTTTGATCGGCTTATCAGCAGGTAGGAATCCTCTTCGCTGTTTTGCTAAGCTAGAACCGGGAAAGTTGATAGTGGAGAATAGGAGCAGACGCATATGTCCCAGCAGGCTTTGCATATGAGAAAATAACAACAGTGTGAGAGAAATTAGGACGAAATGATGAAATTGCATAGTTGAAACAATATGTTTTTAGCAGAATGGGCATGTAGGTGAAGGTTGACATGATCACAGAATATAGTGCGGAGTAAATAAAGTGACCATGAGCGAGCTTAGTTTCCTTATGGAACGCTATATATAATAGTCGGTGTACAGCATTCATTGTTCAAGTGGAGGGTTAAATAACAAGTGAAATGAATTGCACTGTTGTGCTTTTCTCATGTTCAGTACTGGTAGTTATACTTATTGTAGTTATACTTATTACTAGTAGTTATACTTATACTTATCATGATTTTAAATGTAATGTTTTAATGGGGAGTTGCAGAACGTACATACGTAGTAATTGTTTGTATGTGGCTAGATAGAGAACAGGGCTAGGTAACATGAATGTAGAAACGTGGCCTTTGCTGATAAGGTTTTGTACGGTAGCCAACTGAAGAAATATAGTTAGTAGAAATGGCACAGCGGTGAACTGGTGTAACTTTTTAATAAAAGGAATACATTTGCCATCATGAAATGCATATGGGTGGCCGTGAGTGAGTTTTGGTAAAGAAAATATAAAAGCGTAAGAAAACATTAGTGTAAAAGAGGAAATTATCTGCCTGAGGGCGAGACGGGATTCGATCCTTCAACCGGAGGTTTACCAGTCTGTGACTTTGTTAGTGCAGCACCATGACATAGCTATGCAATGGGTGAAATATCATTAGCAAACCTGTCCGTGGTTTTAAAGAACACAGGCCAGTAAGCACAGAAGAGCTCCCGTTGAATCCATATGGCTTTGCAATATTGTAGCCGGTTAATAACTGAACGTACAGACGGTACGTCATAATTCAGTGTATACGTTCGGTGAACGGCGGGTAGCTATGGTGCAGAAGCAATAATTGAGAAGTAGTAGACAATTATTAGAGAGGGTAAGAGCAGGTTAAAGAAACGCGTTCTTAGCTGGGCTTGAACCTAGTACCCTGTGATCCCAAGACTGTAACGTTACCCACTAAGCCACAGGTGGACTAGCTGTTCGTACTGAGAATGTTTCAGAGTAAAAAGGTACGGGTATTTTGCGTGTGTATGCAAGTTTTTCATTGGGTCGTGTAGGTGAAGATTTGGCGGGTGTCGATGGGGAGACATGTTATTAGTGGGATAGGCAGCAGGAAAAATAAGAATGAGAAGAAGAAGAAGAAGGAGAAAACGCAAAATCCCCTTAGTTTGGGGCTTTATTGTGTGGACATGTGAAGTTGTTTATGAAATCTGTCTGTTGAAAAGGGGTCAGAATGTACAGAATTTAATGTTTTTAAGGGCTGAGTGTCTGTGGCTGTTGTGGTTATTTCTGTGGGGAACCCTGAAAAGTGCCAAACTCTCGGTGTTGAAAAGGGGTCAGAATGTACAGAATTTAATGTTTTTAAGGGCTGAGTGTCTGTGGCTGTTGTGGTTATTTCTGTGGGGAACCCTGAAAAGTGCCAAACTCTCGGTGCTGTATAGGTATGGGGCATGCCCCCGCCATGGCGTAACTTGGCGGGATGGCATACCTGCCATCCCAGTGTTCTTAATGAGTTACCTGAGGTTTTCTCTACCTCACTCAATAACTATCCCTTCACTTCCCTCCCACCCCATTTTACTAAATGATTGGTCAGACTTCCAGTAATTAAATTACTTGTAATTACAGCTAAAGGAGGCTATATTGAGGAATGCCATGTCTAACATTATTTTTTAAGTAAAAGTCATCTTTTTGAGTTATGACACGTAGAAATTGGAAAAAATGTTTGTACTTTGGTTTGTTATACAGTAAATGGGAATATATTAACTGAATTCTTCTTTACCTAATTTTTTAAAAGACTACAGGGAGCCTAATACTTTTGGCCATTACTGTGTGTACGTATATATATATATATATATATATATATATACCGATCAGCCACAACATTAAAACCACCTGCCTAATATTGTGTTAGTAGGTCCACCTTGTGCCGCCAAAACAGCGTTGACCCGTCGAGAGTTTTTTAAATCATGTGGAAATAATTCACCCTCTAACAATATCTTAGCTTTTTATAGCCCTGTATCAACTAATAATGTAATAAATTACCAATAGTGTAATAACTCCCAATAATGTAATCCATTTGAAATTTGTAATAAACACCAATAATGTAATAAGTAGTATGTACTTCATTGATCCCCGGGGGGAATTTGCACTGTTGCAGCATCAAAGACAACAAAGTAACACAATCAGATACAAATTTACAGTAGATACAAAATATCAGATACAAATATACAGTAGATACAAATATATACAGAAATCCAAGTATACCAGAAGACACCTTCAGAGGTGGAGTCCATGCCTCAACGGGTCAGAGCTGTTTTGGTGGCAATATTAGGCAGGTGGTTTTAATGTTGTGGCTGATCTGTAATTTGTAGTATATCATTTAATTCTGATTTAATTGCTTTGCTTTTGGAAATCTCCAAGTACAAAATACTATCAGTCACACAATTAGATAAATATCCTCTGCAAGCAATAATGTTTCACAAGACTTAAATGAAATATATATTATTTATATTTATCAAATAAATGAAATATATCTCTCTGATGTCAAGCTCTGAGGCAATGCAATGCAAAAAAAATTTGCAAAGCACTATATGTAGCGCCTTGGTCAGCTGATAGTATCTATGTGTCATAGGAGCTGTGTGCCCCAGGAGAGGTTGTAATCTTGCTCCACAAGGGTCATGCTTTCGCCAGTTAATAAACAACTCTGTTTCACCAGTGGGAGATATGATAACCAAGAACACAGTCTTGGATTGTGTTACAAGTCTAGCATAGCAAACCACAAAGACGCCCACAGGCATTTTCAGCTATATAAATAGGGCCTGACGGAACAGATTCTTTGAACATTGGTTGCCAGCTCTTTGGTTGAAAGTTTGTCATTCTTTTAGGTTGAATTTTCCACAACAATGAGTGCAGATGCATGATGCAAGTTGATGCTGCACTCGTGAGTCATTAATTGCCACCAACAGGTCATTGCTTGACCCTATGTGCAGGCTTCAAAAAAAGCAGGCCACTGGACTGTAGCATTTGTCCAGCTGACGTATGGCTGAGCTGTCTCTCTTGACCTGCTTTCAGTATGTCATATTTCTTACGGGTGTGGCAGCCTTGTTGGCTTGCTTCACTGCTTCAATTGTTCGATGGGCTGAATGTAGTGGGTAATACTTCCCCTTTGGAATGCAGTTTTGAGGCCTGTTTGGAGAATTGAGTATTTCAGCTCTCAGCCTCCAACCTTGGTCCACTTGGTTATGTCATGCAATCAAGGGACCTCAGGGACTTAAGGCCCATACCATGGAAAACAGCCCCAGACCAAGGGGCGTCCAGATACTTTTACTCAATTAGTGTATGTTTTCAATTTTATTTCAGCGTCTGAAAATACTACTGGGTACAATTTCAGCTTTCAACTCCACCTGGAAATTTACCCAAGGTCTTGCGTTGTTTCTGAGAAAGCTCATGAGCTATCCCAAGGTCCACTTGATTGGTACTGTTACTTAGTGCCAGGATAACATGGATGTTTTGAGTTCATTAATTCAATGTTGTTCTTACAGGCAGACTTGCTGGCATCTCTCTGATAGCAAATAAAACCATCTTATTTTTTGCTCAATATGTACTCTGCTGACCTCTGTCCAAAGCAAACTAAACATTATTAGTGATTGGGACATTGAATGCTTTACTCTTTGCTTTAGTCATACTATTAATATGAGGTTAAAGGGCCGGCTGTCAGCTTTAATCTGGAGGTATTTACATCCATATTAGGTGATCTGTGTAAGAAATACTGCCTTTTTAATACATAGAACTGCCATTTCAGGGGAGCAAAAGTAATGGGACAACTGGCTGATCAGCTGTTTCTTGGCTGGCTGTGTCTTTGCATCATTATTTCATGCACAAAAAGCAAACAAATGGCCTGGAGTTGACTGTAGGAGTGAAATTTGCATTTGGAGTCTGTTGCTGTTGGCTCTCAATGTGAGGATCAATACGTGGCAATGCCAGTTAAGCAGGTCATCATAAGGCTGAAAAATCAGATTAAATCAATACTTAATTTGGCTCTGTAGTCCACAATTTTAGATTTGTAATTTTAAAAAACTTACAGGTGTACCACAGCTGTACCCATGAATGTGAAGGAAGCCATTATGAGTCAGAGAAATATGGGAGAAAACAAACCTGTCAGTTAGGCCAAACCTTACCAAAATCAACCATTTAGAACATCATTAAAAATACAGCACTGCTAAGCTCAGTAATCACAAAGGGACCGGAAGGCAAAGGAAGACTTCTACAGTTGATGCCTGAAGAATTCTCACCACAATGAAGGAAAGCCCAGAAACAGCTGTCCGACATAGTAGAAATACTGATCTGATCTCCAGAAATACTGGACGCATGTGTGGATGTGTCAGGGACTACTTCACAAACAGAACTACAGATGCCACATAAGATGTAACTACACTGTAAGATGCCACGACCACAAAAACAGGATGGCCAGGTTACAGTTTTCTGAGGGGTGGGAGGGAGGGGAATTTAAATTGACTGAAATCTTATCTACCTTTTTTTTTTTTTTTTTAACCACGGGTATCCTAATACCATTGGCTTGTAGTGTAAGTAAAACAGGCACTGCAGCTGAAAGAAATACGGAAAAAAGGCATTAGGCTTAGATGTGCAGTGCCAAGTAAAAAAAATGTGGAAATTGTATTCCCTGTGAGAAATTGCAAAGAAGTTTAAAATTTTCAGGTGCAGTGTTCAGTACACACTCAGAAGGGTCCAGCTGATGGGCAGTAATGATAACAGGACAAGACCAGGAAGATCAAGAGGCAGTAGGCAAATATCGTGTGGTGTCTAGCAAATAAAACCATTGTAAAATAGCACCACAGCTACAGAAATAACTAAATGCAGCAATAGAGTCTTAGAGTCATAGAGCAAATGAGTCTTTTCCTATAATTTGTGATAAGGTTAGAGAACACATTTGGAGGGATTTTTGACCATTGCTCCATGTAGAACTTTTCAGAATCATTGATGTCTTTGGGTTTGCACTTATGGACCCCCCTCTTCAGTTCAGACCACAGGTTTTTGATGGAATTTAAGTCTGGAGACTGAGATGGCCATTGGAAAACATGGATGTTGATTTCACTTAACCCTCCTGTTCTGTTCATTTTTTAGGTACAGCAAAAATGTTCCCAGTAATATAAACATACAGGGGGGGTTTGCAAATACATGAAATGAACCATTTTCATTTAGAATGTTGATTACACTAATTAAGGCCAGTAGAAGAAGTTTCATACTGAAAAAATAATTTTAAGTATTTTTCCTAGATTTTCAAACTTTAAAAAGGGTCGATTTGACCCGCAACATAACAGGAGGGTTAAGCATTTCTGTTTAGATTTTGATGTATGCTTGGAGTCATTGTCCTGCTGGACAATCTACCTATGACCAAGTCCTAGCTTCTTAGCAGAGACAACCAAATATTCTGCCAGAATTTCCTGGTACTTTGTTGAATCAATTGTGCCATTGATCTAAAATAGTGTCCCAGGACCACTGCCAGCAAAACATCTCCAAAATATCAATGACCCACCTCCACATTTGACTGCAGGTATGAGGTGGTTCTCCTGTATGAATTCCTGTTTTGCCGCCAATCATGTCAATGGTGTGTATGGCCAAAACGTTCAATTTTGGTCTCATCTGACAATAGCACTCTCTTCCCGTCATAATTCCAATGAGGTTTGGCAAGCTCCAGATTCTTGGTTTTGTTTATTGTGGACTCAATAAAATTGTAGCTGACATGCTATCTAGCGAAATTATAAAATGCAAACTGATTGTTGATTCACTTCATATCAAAATGACAATGAAAATCAAGTTTAACAAACCAGGGAGGATGCTATCCAAGTATGCTTATGTAGCCTAGGTCCATTTATTTAATGATTCACACGTATGGTATTTATTTCATAATTCTCATTTTAAATATTTAAAAATAAGTTAAAAAGTTAATGTCAGTATCTACAAAAGAGCCTGCATTGTAAAATTAGTTTGGACTGTCTTCATTTAGTTTGGATTAGTAAGTCATTTTGTAATTGCCAGTTGCCAAACAAAGGAATTTAGATACAAAGTAAACAAACCTGCTTGTCCACATTTTAAAAGAAACTTTGCACTGAGGGCGGAAGCAGGGACACAAACGCCTTCTGACCTTCAGTGATAAAACAGGGTTGTAGAATAGTTTCACATTTAAATACCCAGAGATTTAAAGAGCGTCGTTAGTTCTTTAACTATGGAGAAAGGAAGTATAGACACTGCAAGTAATCGCATTGAGGTTGAGGCAGCCCCTGCACTAGGAGCAGCATCTGAAGGCAATGAGCCGTCAATGCACCCAACAGAGGCTGAGAGAAGCGTCAACGCGCCACTGTTTTCTCCGCTGTACTCCTCGGCTGCGGCTCGTCTGTCTGCTTGTTGTCATGGAGGAGCCAAGATGGCGGTCCTGGCCTATAGCCTAGGCAAACGAGAAATAAATCAGTATTTCAGTATAAAAAATGCGAAGTTACTGTCTCTTGTTGCAGTTATTCTGCTCACCGTGTTCCATTCCGTCTCTCGATATTATGGAGGTAAGTCATAAGGCAATAAGTGCAGCAGGTACCTGCTGTGGCTACGTGCTGTGTGATCATCATTGATAGCTAACTCGCAAGCTACACAATGTTAGCGATAGTGGCTAGCTATGTTAGTATCCAGTGATGCATCCAGCACTGTCTCTTCAGGGTCGTGCAGCTAATGTTACAGAGGGAGCATATTTGGTTATAATAGCAACTTTGCCGGCAAACTAGCTAGTGTGTCTTTTGTTGTTAGAATATTAGGAAGACGTGAGATAACTGGAGATCAGCTAGCTAGCTCGTTTCAGCAGTGTTTCCGTCACATTTCGTTGCTTTGCTAGCTAGCTAGCATTGGCAGGTGGAAAGATCTCTAGTCTAGCTGGCTAATATGAACACCCTTCTGTTTGCATGCTGTCAAGCTATCTATTGTGTGGGTGGTTCTAACGTTACTGGTTGTCATATTTCGTAGATTTCATGCATACATTCTGTAATATTTTTTTACCCTGCTATAATAACTACATCACTGATTTGGTTTATGTATGGTTATTGTATAACCTCAGATACGATGAGTTAGTAAAGTCATTTGCTCGCAGACTAGACGATCCATGCAGATTGCAGACTTGTATTTAGCTTACACTGTTGCTGACGGTAACTGTCTTGATCGTCCTTCTCACACGCTAGCTATCTAAACCTGATTTTAATACATTAGTACGACCAAAATAGTGTGTGAAACTAACAACATACCTGGCTGGCTATCTAACCAGCTTAACAGTTGCTTAACGTCGTTAGACTACTTGGGGGAGAAAAATCAGGATATAGTAATGTGTCCATATTTTATGTTCGTATCCTTGTTAATTAGCGCTCTCGAACTGCACTTTGGTGTTAACTGTAGACCATTATTAACGCTGGCGAGCTAAAGTAATCCTGGCAAGGTACGTTATCAGAACAAACTGATGACGTTTTATGAACTTCAACCAAGTTAGCTAGCTTGGTTAGCTGGCGAACTTGTATCAGTTGAGTAGTGTTACTGCAGTTCTCAATTGGCGAGTTAGCCCGTGAAAGGTTGTTTTCCCCTAGTCATATATCATACATCTTGCTATTTCTGGCCAGTTAATGTCACCAAACCAGCTTTGCTGAGTTCGTTTTTTAGGGGTTTTCTTAAGAAAAACGTGCTTGGGTAACCGGACAAATTTGAAACTAATTGAAATGTTCTGAGTGAGAAGGGAGGATGGGTTGCCATCGAACAATGATAACTAGCCAAACTGGGCTTGAATTTTATATATATATTTTTTTTATTTTAAGAAGATCGAGCTGTTCTATATATCAGCTATACTATGATTAACTCAACGGAGCCCCTAAAGGGAATATGGGTGAAAATTACGTTTGCATTCGCAAAACTGTTGGGTTCCCTTGGCTTTACATATGAAGATATTGGCTATTCGACTATTGTGAACATAATAGCCCACACTCCATCATTCCTCGGCCACACATATAATACATACTTAGATAATATGTATGAATATGCATAGATAGATAGGTACAATCTAGGATATCTTGCTAGCAAGCAAGACATGGCGTCAGCTAGCTAATACTTACACAGCTTTAATTTATACTGTGTGTGACAGGAATCGCTGAGTGTAGGCTTTACGTATTTGCAGTAGTCTAGGAAATAAACTATTGTAAATGCGTTCTAGGAAACTGCTCCTCTATGTTTACAGTTTCCCAGAAAATTATCACACAGTGACAATGACCCAGTAGTATATATATATTTGTTTGCGATATCTCACAATAGTTTTGCGAGGGTACGCAATAGTTTTGCGTGGGAGTTCATATATTTTCTTCTTTTTGTCGAACTGATGTCCCTTTAGTTTAGAGGCTCCATATAATTCGGCTAGCCAGCTATAACATTAATTCTATGATTAATTCATATAGTGTAGTTTTCTTCTACAGTATGGTTTTCGTGCGATGTTGCACTGAATATGCGCGCACAGACTGGGCAAAATATTGTGCAAAATCTTATCTAGCTATGCAATTTAAGCGACAATATCCGAAGTCAGTGCTTTGTCTGAGACTAGACTACATCCTGGAATTATCCCTTTATTTAGATTAGAAACAGATATTTAATCTTTAAAAACTGCTAAATTGCTGCATTCATAGTCTTGATTGTAATTTGTGTCATTCCTTGGATTTACTCTCCCTTCGATAAAACATAACCCTGACTTTTAACACAGAAGAGGTACAGGCTTAAATGCCTGAGTTTGCCACGTTTAGAGTCTTGCTGCCCCAAGGTTGCGCGGGCACTCTACATTGTTTGTACACAGGACACTTGTCTATTGTAGAATGTACAAATTGGCCACATTCCAGGTTTACAATTATTATTTATGTTTGGTAGGCCTCCAGTCTTCTGACTATTTGACCACAGTAGTTCAGTGTTTATGGAAGCAGCAGCTGCTGGCTCCTTTTGACATAGGACATTTTAGATGCTTAGCCCACTCCACCCCATTGTTAATTTTGGGATTAGAAATATTGACTCATTCATCCACTTTGTTTCTGTGCTTGTTAGGTGCAAAGGAGAAATAGTTATTGTATGTTCTACAATACACATACAGAACCATCTGTGAGTTTGGAGTGCAGAACAATATTCGAACTCTCCATTGATTTGGTTGTGGTTTTCTTCTCCGTTGCCTTGAGTGCCCTGCTACGCTTAACCAGCCTTTATGTTACACAGGTGGGGACACCTGTGAGTGGCTTCTCTCCAGTGGTCGATTCTTGGGCGAGAGTGTCTGGCAGCCGTATGGCTGTATGATGCACAAGTACAGGAGCGTGTAAGTATCCGGCCGATGAGATGGTGCCTGTGCATGGTTAGCACTGGAACATTTAATTCTTCAAGCAGAATCAGCATCTATAACAGGCCAACACTGGTCCTGGGGAGCCGCCGGGTCTGCTGGGTTTTTTCACCTTAAATGCAAAACTTAGACCTAAGAAACCAGTTTATGTGAGTTCACTTCTTAATTGACTGCTTTAATTGATCAATTAAGTGCCAAGTAAAAATAAAAACCAGCAGACCCTGCAGCTTTCCGGGACCTGGGTTGGCCACCCTTAATTTATAATATTCATGACCATCACAGTTGTCTTCATAAGTTTTGTAGTGAAATACAAGACTTCCTGGGGCATTGTCGGCTAATTCAAGCAAAAGTTGTTCCTATATTCAGTTTTGGAATGAACAAATGACATTTGCATCAAGGTACAACTTATATATAGGCCTACTTACTCCGCAAAAGCAGCAGGAACAGTCATACCAGTTTGATCACAGCGGTTGCTTGCTCATTTTTGCAGTCTTTGTTTGGGGATTACTTCCCTAAGCTTCACACCCTAGAGGGTGTGTTTGTGGGTGGGTGTGTGTGGTTGTGTGGACATTTGCATGAGCTAAGTATTTATTGAAGATCAAAGATTGTTAGTACTTGGTGTGTCCACTTTTGAACTTCATCACTGTATGCGCTCTGATTGGCATTGATTCCAACAGCTTCTGCAACACCTCATCTTCCATTTCATCCCAGCATTTCCTCAACACTTCCCATAGATGATCTGTTGATGTTACTTGATGTTTGGCCTTTTCCCTCTTAAACATCTTCTACAGATGTTCGATTGGGTTCGGGTCCAGGGTTTTTCCTGAATTAAAAGGAGGCAGAGGTGGTACTTTAATCATGATCATGTGATTAAATTTACCATATCTAATCAATAATGTGAATTATACTTTTTAACAGCCAGTAATGATCAGAGGATGGCATTACTGTCTATTCACCTTCCCTCTTCATTCTCCTCCTCATGAACTAACTCAAAAAATCGCATATTCTACATGCCATATCACCAAAATGGACAGTGGTCGCTTCAATGCAAGATTCAGTGTTTTTTATGCAGAAAAAAAGAGCCAAAATACACTGCAATCTATATAATCACAGATATTCCAAGGTTCTTTTTTTAAAGATTATAATGGCCGACGACCCAGATTTGAACCAGAACAAAATAATTACTCCTGTCTCTTTGAGCCATTCGACATTCGGAGTCTGACATTTGTGTTGTTTATTGATCGTAGCCTAATATTTACACAGCCAATACTAGCATTGTGGGATTCAAAGAGGGCTTAATTTCAATTAAAAGTCAAAACGTGATGTCACGCTCTAGCTACCTTGGTCACCATGAGTAAATTAAAGCAGAAATCTTTCCTAGGGTTTTCTAAATATTATTATCCTGTGTGCCAAAAATTTGTTTTGATCAAAATGCCAAAACATTTAAAAAATCTTATTTATTCTCGTTAATCACTCTGTTTCACACCTCTTAGGTTAAGTGTCATAATAAAATAAAATTATGATCGACATGCATTTATTGTGTAATTATTGTTGAGTAGTTGAATATTATGTTAAAAATAGTTATTTTTAGCAGAACGCAAGTGCATTAGTGTAAAACTCAAATTTTCAAATGCCCTGCGATTCGAAGACGCAGCAATCCGTGGGCTGGACCGACCACTGGTTGAAAACATTAAACTGATAGGGTGTAATTTAGGAAACTTTTTTTCAAAATTTTGGATGTGCTTTGGTGCTAAAGTAAACAAGATTTACCTGTCCAAATGCAGGATACTCAGTGATGTCTGATCAAGCACCCCGTACATAGACAGCTGCCGTAGTTGTGTGTTCTTCGGTTGCGTTTTTCCTGGTGCACTGTGCTGATTACGATACAGTGCCATGTTGGAGTATTGCTGCCATTACACTTACGAATCATAGAAATCTACCATGTACAACAGCTGTATTTATAATTTCAATAATAATGTAATTTTTATGATATAATTTTTTTCATGCTGACACCGGTCAGAATTTTGTGGAGGCGGCACAAAATTTGATCGAGGCGGCCGCCTCATAATTCTCTATGCAGGAAAAACCTGCGGTCCGTTGACTGTGGTGGGAATGCCATCCTGCTAAGCTCCTCTTGTTGTCAGTAATGTTGAATAAGAAGTGTAACTGGATTGTTGTAATTGCACTTTCCCTTGATAAATAATGATAAAAACCAGGACTTGCTAGTGTCCTCAGACATTTGGTCCCCATTGTATATGCGTGGTTTATATGCTCACCTTATAGGGTCAAATGGCATTACACACCATGCCCGAGTGGGAAACAGACTGCTGCCTTTGCAAAGAACATTTTTTGGATATGGTGTATGTCATGTCTTTTCAGGGAAGCAAAGAGCTGCCTTCGTCAGAAAAGAGTGGCGTTTATTGGCGATTCCAGAATCCGACAACTTTTCTTTTCATACGTCAGGATAATCAACTCAGATGTGAGAGAAGATGGGAACAAGGTACTGTACACCTTACAGCCTTCCTGTTTAGTTAATATTTCAGTGATGGTTTTTGTGTTGTTAAACAAAGTTGCCTGTAGGTCTCTTCTTTAAATCGGTCTAATAGTTGCTTAAGCAAATTCTTTTAAAAAAATGCTTCTAAATTTGCAATGCCTTTTCCAGCATGAGAACATTCCATTTGAAGATCGAAGCTCTTCAATCAATGTGGTGAGAAAAATGAAGTTTCTGTGCATGTCTAATTCCATTTACATTATATTTGGCTGACGCTTTTATCCAAAGCGACGTGCAAAAAGTGCATTTCATGGTCATGGACAACTACAAAACACAGGTTCAATAAGATACAATACTTATTTTGTACAGCTATTTCTAGCCAAGAACACAGTTTAGACAACACATTTACACATAACACATTAATTTATACATAATAGCAAAAATACAATGCCAACATGTTGGGTATGAAACCTGCAAAGGATTTTTGTAAAACCTCTTAAATATATAAAAAAGGTTAAAATAAATGTGCCTGCAGATTTCATCACCCTACAGACAGATGTAAGACTGGACAAAATACACATGAAAGCAGAAAGCTTGCTCCTGAAATTTGGGCTTTTTATTCTTTGTGGTATTTTTATATTTTTTGAAGTTTTTTTTTTTTTTTTTTTTGGCTGTATTTTTAAAATACATTGCAACCCACATTTAAGCATATTGCCTATAGGAATAACATGAAGTATTTCAAAAAGTAGGACAGAATTGTTCCTATCCAAATATATAGGTTACTTCTATGTTTACAGATTGTTATTTAGGAGAAAAATTAAATTTGTTTATGTGTAAACAAAGAAAACATTTATTAAAAAATTTTTTTTGTCTTTTTATTTTTAGGATTTTCTTTGGTGTGCTGAAGTTAATAACTCTTTGAAGGAGCGTTTGATCGCATGGAGAGAGGTAAGTGCAAAGAACAAGCAGTCACCATGACCTTTATCATTTTGTTAGTTCTATACACAGTAGATGTATATCCCAACCAAATGCTCTGATGAGAGTTATCATCAACGTAAGTACAAAAATTGGCAGGAAACCACAGCTTTTTTGCCTTCCTCCTGCTTACTGTATGTTCAAGTTTGCTTCTTTTTGAGGAGGAATTGTTAATGATTCATTCTTTGGTTCCAGGATGCCAAAACGAAGCCAGATGTAATCATCATGGGAGCTGCCACTGTGAGTAGATGTTGATTTCATAACTCTCCCCTGGCGCTTTAGGCAATAAACTAATCTCACTGTGCTGTTGTTTTACAGTGGTCAATAAAGTTGCACAGTGGCAGCTCGGAATCACTGCAACAGTACAGAAGCAACTTGTCCGCCATCACACATGTCCTGGAGGAGCTGGCCGAAGACAGCGAGATCTACTGGGTCCTGCAAGGTGAGACGGTGATGTCATGGCACCGGGCCTTCGAGTATGGTGACTGTTCAAATGAGAGTGAGGCCTGTAGTCAGACTGTTTAATAAACAGTAACAATGTTATCATTGGCTCGGCCACTAACATACACACGTAGATAATGAAATGTTGTCATCAGTCTTGATAACAAAGTGTATTTTAAAAATCTCATTAAACTTCCTTGGTTCAGTTTCCAAATCTTCAGAGGGAGCTGTCCGGTGTTTCAGTTATTGTTACATGAAAAACAGAAAATAGTGTTAAGTTTAAAATGGCAATGAAGAGCGAATTGAATAAAATTCTGCATGAAGGCTAGCTAATTTCAGAAATGGAACTCGTGACTAAATAATGAGGTAAATATAAAGGTAAACGTACATCTTTTCTTATGGCTTAGCGAGCACTTTGACTATTTTTTAAAATGTGATTGCACTGTGTCTTTAAGCAGTCACTTGAGTGGCTATGTCTCCAAATGACAAAAATGCAGTTTCACGGTATATTGAAGTGTTTTGCCTCACAAGACAAAGAGGACAAGCTTGTTTTTTTTTTTTTTTAAAGTCTTGTGCATTGACTGACTAGAGTACTTGTCCTGGAGCAAATTGGATCACATTCAGCATAGTGGCAGTAGAAATGGCTGACTTCACTGGAACTTGTACTGTAGCTGCCACACACTGTTTATACATTAGACCAGGGGTAGGCAGAGATGTGCCTGTTTTTTGCTTCGCATAATTGGATGAATTAATAGGCTTAATTAACCATGTGCTGGAGGTATTCAGTTGTTTCACCATTCAGGCTCTAAATAATTGAACAATCTCTTGTGATCAATCTCTTCTCTTGTGACTGGATGGAATGAAAACCAGAAGCACCACTGGCACTCCAGGACCAGGGTTACCTTCCCTTACATTAGACAGTGGCAATAACAAACAATGGCTGACAGTTCTCGCGGCCATTTTCATAGCATGGTTAGGCGTAGCTGTATCCCTGCTTATTTTAAACGTATAATTATGTGTCCATGGCAATAACAATGAAATAAGAATTGAAATTCCTTAAAATGGAAAGAGTTATATTCTCAGATGTCCAGAAAAGGAAAATAAAGAGTTGTGACTACTCACGTTATGCTGTAAAGGGAAAGCTTGCTGATTACAATATATGCGCTTTGTTCAAAATGGCGCACAGTGTTTACGGTAATATACCGGTATGTACTCCTCTAAAACCAAAGGAACCTCATTTGAAAGTGGGGGAGCTGCCTGTAAGGGGGAGAGGTGCTTTTGTGAATCAGTGGAACAGTGGGATGTGTATTCCATCAAGGACAGAGACACAGCACGATAAAGATAGCAGTTAGCCCTTCTCTTTATTCTGCATGGACCACTTCTTGTTTTGACTGAACTAAAGTATATTCTGTATATTTTTAAAACCTATATTTACTAAGGTTTTCACACAGTGTGCTCAGAGCGCTTTCTAAATAAATACTGAGCAGCAGTCACAATTGAAATGTATTGGTATGTACAAATAAAGACATGATATAAAGGTATGCTTAACAGAAAGGCCAAATATATAATGCTAAGCCAACATAAAATACAAATAAGATAAAGTAAAATATAAATTGAAAATATTATTAAAAGTAAGTTTAAAACAGTGATAAGGAAAAAATTGTGAGAGTTTGTGCATTGACTACCTTGCAGATGGAACATTAAGTTGAGTTTCTTCCTTGAGTGCTACACGTTTGGGAATGTAGCCAAGCCAAGCAGTTTAAAATTGATATTCATTTCAGAATGCTTCTGGAAGCCAGTTATGGGAGCGTCCATCCTATGATTTAGCGATTACAATCTTTTTTTTTTTTTTCCTACTCCCTGTGTGTGTGTGTGCGCGCTGTGTGTAATTAAACATGAAAAGTAATTTTCTTTATGTCCTGTTATTATTTTGAAATTATTTTATGGAAACATTCCTGAGTTGAGGTCATTTTCTCTTTAATTTTATTCATTAATGCTGATTAATTCATTAATGCAGAGGTCACAGAGAAATCATTCCTTCACAAATCATCCATGCACAGTTCAGTTGCGTAAAATTAGGAATCGCCCATATTCATTTTGCCGCATCCAAACGTGCGAACACTCAAAAGCATGCTAGCATGCTAGTCATACTTGTAAATTGTCAGCATGGAGGACCCATGGATGACCCTCATCATCGGTGGATCTAGGAAAGACATCGTTACGAATGTCGTTCTTCCCTTCCACAGATCCTGTGTATGAGGAGATGCTGAGCGACAACAGGAAGATGATCACCAACCAGCAGATAGACCTGTACAACGACGCGGCTCTCGGCGCGCTCAACAGCAGCAAGCGGAACGGCAAGGCCAGGGTGAAGATCCTGAGCGCCTCGCGGGAGGCCGCCATGGAGACCATCACCGAGTCTGTGGACGGCCTCCACCTGCCCGAGAGCACCAGGAACGTGGTGAGCACCATCCCTGCCAAGCCCATGTCATCTGCGCCATTCAGCTAATACAGCTATAACGTTATATCTGCGCCATTCAGTGAATACGGCTATAACGGTATATCTGCGCCATTTAGCTAATACAGCTATAATGGTATATCTGCGCCATTCAGCTAATACGGCTATAACGGTATATCTGCGCCATTCAGCTAATACGGCTGTAACGGTATATCTGCGCCATTCAGCTAATACGGCTATAACGGTATATCTGCGCCATTCAGCTAATACAGCTATAATGGTATATCTGTGCCATTCAGCTAATGCGGCTATAACGGTATATCTGCGCCATTCAGCTAATACGGCTGTAACGGTATATCTGCGCCATTCAGCTAATACGGCTGTAGCGGTATATCTGCGCCATTCAGCTAATACGGCTGTAACGGTATATCTGCGCCATTCAGCTAATGCGGCTATAACGGTATATCTGCGCCATTCAGCTAATACGGCTATAATGGTATATCTGCGTCATTCAGCTAATATGGCTATAATGGTATATAGATCCAGGAAAATTGGTACATTACAGTAGTCTTTCACAATAAATTCAAGTCATCGTTTTTCGAAAATGGAACCTTTTATTTATCTCACCTTTATGTAACCTGGAATACCACACTGAGATGGAAAGGGCGACCTGTCATAAAACTCAAAAAGTTACCCAACAAGACAGTTGACATTCAAGTTACAAACAAAAAATGGGGAATGAGACTGTTGTATAACAGTAATTAAATAGCAGCGTAGAGGTGAGCAGAGGTTAAAAGCAGGAGTGTACTTCAGTAACTGAGTCATGACTTGCATGTATAAGATTTTGTGGATTGTTCCAACTGTAAGGTGCAATGTATCTGAAGCCCAGCTTTCCAATTTCATTGGAGGCCTCGAGGGACTTTCAAAAAGTATCACATCCCTAGAGCGGAGGTGATAATTGTGTGAATTTTTTAATTAGCAGACAACTGAGGTAGGAAGGAAATAGACCAATTATTGTTTTATAGATGAATATATACCGGTGGATCAATCTGCGCAGGTGTAGGGAAGTCAAACCAGACTACATTACCGGCATTTAGCAGACACTTATACAGTGTTACTGACACAAATTTTTACATAGTTAATTTGCATCCATTTATACTGCTGGATATATACTGAAGCAAAGCTGGTTAAGTACCTTGCTCAAGGGTACAACAGCAGTGTCCTACTGGGGAATCGAACCTGGAACCTTTAGGCTACAAGACCAACTCCTTACCCATTATACTGCACTGCCGCCCAGACCATTCATATAAGAGACCCTTAAGATTTAGCATCTGGAATGAAGCGCAAAGCACTATGGTAAACTGTGTCCAATGCAAGTAAAGTTGAAGAGGAAGCATGCATATATAGTGTGTCTCCATAGTCTAAAATAGGAAACAAGACCAGGTCAAAACCTAGTATATGGCTGGACCTAACACACGTGATCCGGCCGACCAATGGTGTAACTTCATCATTCACTCATTCACTCAGTCACTCAGTCACAGACATTCGCATTTGTAGGGCTGGCCCCGCTGTTGCGGTCCAGCCAAAAAATAGGAGCTATGATGAAAATGTGCTTCATGTGTTAAATACATTCTTACTCTGAAAGGCTGATTTTATATTCAGACAGTGGCTAATGAAGGTTTATTTGCGCAGGGAGCCATGGTCTTAATGAACTCCGTGTGCAACAAAGCCCTGAAGCCGATGGACGGGTCGTGCTGCAGCCCCCTCCCTCCCCTGAGCCTCCTGCAGAAGCTGTCGGCGCTGGCCTTCCTGGCCTCGGCCGTCGGCTTCGCCGCGCTCCACGCGCTGGGCTACGACAAGCGGCGCAAGAGCAAGCCGCCGTCGGACGTGGAGAGCGGGGAGGAGAAGAAGCCTGCGGCGGGCGGCGTGGCGGCCAGCCTGGCCAGCCCGCTGCTGGCCGTCTGCAAGATGGGCCTCATCATGGCCTACTTCTACCTGTGCGACCGGGCCGACGTCTTCATGAAGGAGCACAAGTTCTACACGCACTCCACCTTCTTCATCCCCCTCATATACATGTTTGTCCTGGGGATCTTCTACAGTGAAAACAGCAAAGAGGTGACCAAGTCCTCTCCATTGCTCCTTCTGTACTGTAATGGCAAATGCAAATATTGAGGTAGAGTACGATACAATATTGACTCCAGTGCAGTGCAGTCAAAAGTAGTTTTCCAATCCCCACTGCGGGCGTACAACACGCATTCAGCCCTATGTATGAATGTGGGCTGGAGATCATTACATCACTCACTGTAAAGAACCAATAATATGGTATTGCCCTTGTATGTACAAAATGTCCATGTAGTTAATGTTTTTTTTTTCTCTTTGTCCAGGCAAAGTTGCTCAACAGAGAGCAAACGGATGAGTGGAAGGGCTGGATGCAGCTGGTAATCCTGATATACCACATTTCTGGTGCCAGCGCTGTAAGTCATGTTTTCCTAGACTGTTTGCACTGTACTCCTGTTTATTCCTGCTGAAACCTGGGTTTACTGTGGTGACACATCCTGTAGTGTGGTCTCACATCCTGACTGGCCAGCAGGCCCACCGGGCAGTTTGTTACTGACCATCTTACTGTGTAAGGGCGAGCGTACATTATATGATTTCCTCATTGGTTTTGATGTCGGGAGTCTGGATGCCCTCTCGCACTTTTTACGTGGTTCAGGATGTGACAGCCGATCGGATGATAGCATAGGCTAAGCTAGCTCCCGACCAGATCGAATAACGTTACACTCGGCAAAGCACAGCGGGCAAAGCATTATACACGGAGACACCTCCTGATTGGTCGATCCTCTTGCGTGACCTCTCATTACATTACATTACATTACATTACAGGCATTTAGCAGACGCTCTTATCCAGAGCGACTTACACAACTTTTTTTTACATAGCACTTTACATTGTATCCATTTATACAGCTGGATATATATACTGAAGCAATGCAGGTTAAGTACCTTGCTCAAGGGTACAACGGCAGTGTCCTTACCCGGGAATCGAACCTGCGACCTTTCGGTTACAAGCGCAGTTCCTTACCCACTGTGCCACACTCCGTCCAGACCCGACGAATTCAAGCTGACAAATTGTTTTTGACATGTCGAAAAACGACCAAGAGCCTCTAAACCAGTCGGGTCGGTTTGGAGCGGTATGTCATACCTTGCGAGTTGCGATGTTAAGACCTAACATTTTTCTTACGATTTGGTCTCGGTCTGGTAAAAAAGAATCAGGAGCCCGCAGCTTGTATAATGTACGCCCGTCCTAAGAGCTAGCCCTCTGAGAGTCTGTGAATAGGAGTCATTTTAGTTGCAGTAATGGGTAGGCCTATGTATATAGATGGGCAATGTAAAAAAAAAAAATAAAAAAAAAGAAGAATATATAAGATTGCATTATAAATTGGTTACCTGAGATATTTATGCATGAGTGTGGATGTATGGTAAATGTTGACTCTTTTTCAGTTCATTCCTGTCTACATGCATGTTCGAGTCCTGGTTGCAGCCTATCTCTTCCAAACGGGATATGGCCATTTTTCATTCTTCTGGTTAAAAGGAGACTTTGGACTTTACAGAGTTTGCCAGGTAATGATTGGGAATTAATGGCTGTTGTTCCATTTGCCTGTAGTCAGTATTCGTCAGGACATTTTCCAATGGTATTGTGTGTCAGTCAATCAGTTAGCAACTAATACAAAAATGTTTTTTTTGTTTTAATACAGGGCTGTTTTAGCTGGATAGAATACTTTCATTTGCCTCAAATTATGGGAGAAAATATACAATGAGACTAAAACATTTATTGGCCAATAAATCAGGTCTGTCATGATGTCATGAAGGACCTGGACCCAATAGCTCAGAGCCTGATAATAAATTGAACTTTGCCTGTCCAATCCAGCGGAAATATTTAGATTGATATTGCAATGCGATTGATTTCTTATACTGTCCCTGATGCTTAATACACATAGTACCCCATACAATGTAGTCTGAAGCCAGTTTACAGTCTTTACAGTCACTTTAAAATGCTGGTCCATAATATCCGTAATATAACGAAATATGTTTCCTAAATTGATATTGTACATTTAGTGCTGTAATAGATAAAATTGCAGTAACCCTCAGTCTTGTGAAAGTTCCAGAATTCTCACAGTGTGATTGACACTCGCTTTGCGTCAGTCACACGTAGATAGGAATTCCAATGGCTATTTATAGACCTCGCTAAGCACAAGACCCATTTACATTCCATGATTTGAATAAGTCAAAGGGCTAATTAAGGGCACAATTGTGATTTTATTTGCCTTGGTTGTCTCATCACAAATATCATATTATTCAGTATTCTCCAAATTTGCCTGCAGGTATAGTCATTTAAAATGCTAAATACGCATTTGGCATTAACCGAGTTTGACACAGGAAAGGTAGGAGTTGTAGGTAATGGCGTTCTGAGACGACATTGCCTTTACTGGGCTTGAGCAGCGTGGGTGTGTTTACTCTTTTCTAGTAGCGCAGGCTGGACAGCTGCTGGAACACCCTCTGAAGAATTCCTCCCATTTGTTTTTGCTTCAGGTCCTGTTCCGCTTGAACTTCCTGGTCATCGTGCTCTGCCTGGTCATGGACAGGCCCTACCAGTTCTACTATTTTGTTCCCTTGGTGACATTTTGGTTCGCCGTCATATACGGAACATTGGCGATGTGGCCGCAGATACTGCAGAAGACAGCCAATGGTAATGCTCCCCCTGCTGCCTGTACTCCAGCTGTGCTCCAGCGTAGTGCAGCCTCATTTTGGCTCTGTTTCCATTTTGACTGTTTTTCTGATGTGAAAACGCCCTCTGTGGTTGAAACACGAGACGCCGCGGCTCATCCCTTTTAAGCGCCTACAGCTGCGATCCACCCTGCATTCCAAGCAGAAAAGAGAAAAAAATACCTCATTTGATACATCTGCTTTTGAGAGGAACTTGCACCGCGTGCTATTGACCAGGGGAGCCCAATCTTACCCGAAAAAAGGCCGGTGTGGGTGCGGGGGCAGGTGCAGGTGCAGGTTTAGCCCAGCACTATGACGTCTTATTCTACTTACAAAGGTCGTGATCGATGACCACGATTAGTTAATCAGTTGAGTCAGGTGTCCTAGTGCTGGGCTAGAAGAAAGACCTACACCCACACTGGCCCTTTTCAGATACAATTGGACTCTCCTATTCTTGATTGTTATAAAGGCCCTGTAATGAGGCTTGGCTCACCCCTCCCAAGCCTGTGAGTTGGTGTTTTCCACGTCACTTCGACTGAAAGGCAGTGTTTGCTTTGTGTTCGCAGGCAGCGGGTTCTGGCATCTGGCAGTCCTGTTAAAGCTGCTCAGTTTGCTAGCTGTCATATGTGTCTTTGCGTATTCACAGGTGAGTTTGACATTAAGAACATTTTCTGCTATAGCAATTGCCTGAAACTTATCTTAGTGTTTGCTCACGCTGTCGCAATTTAAAATGGCAAACAATATGAAAAGGCTGTAAAACTAGGCCATACGTACATACACACACAACCCAATTCATGTTCAGCTCAGTACAATCTGTACACATTAACATTTAAAAATCAGCTAAGAGGGACACAAGTTTGTGTTTCTAAAAATGTAACTGTGGTTTTGGTTCAGTACCTCGCAGAAGGGAGAAGCAGCGTGACTATTTCACACAGTTTATGATGCACACCGTTGGTTTGTTTCCAGTACGCTGGTAGCTATTGATTTTATTATCTCTTTAATATTTTGTCTCTGTTCCAGGGAATTTTTGACAGTGTTTTCTCTGTCTGGCCAATATCGACGCTCTTTGAACTGCAGGGCAGCATTCACGAATGGTGGTTTCGGTGGAAGCTCGATCGATTCGTAAGTTTCTGTTTCGTAAAAACTGGAGCTTTCTCGTTTTCGGCAAAGACACCCCCTTCCGCTCACCTAAGGGCGCCCGTGTGTGTGTGTGTGTGTGGTTTCAGGTGGTCATACACGGGATGCTCTTCGCCTTCGCCTACTTGGTGCTGCAGAAGTTCCAGGTTCTCTCGGAGGGCAAAGGGGAACCGCTGTTCTCCACCAGGATATCCAACTGCTTGCTCTTTGTGTCTGTGGTTTCCTTCCTGGTAAGGCAATTCCCCAGTGCCCAGAGAGGTTACTGCCTACAAAGCTCAGGGAAGTTACCACCTAGAGCAGCTGCAGTGTCCTCTGTGTGACTGTGTAAGTGTATGAGTCTGAGTGTGTGAGAAGTGTGAGTATGTGAGTGTGTGAGTGTGTGTGTGAGTGTGAGAGTGTGTGTGCCCGCCTGTGCGTGCGTGTGTGTATATGTAAAGTACATACTTGGACACAGAGTATTAGCATGTAGAGCAGGCTTACTGTGAGTGCAGCAGTGTTTTGTACGTGGTAAGTCATCTGTGTAGGCGGAGGGAGACGGGAGCGTTTATTACCGACTAGTTTAGCGTTACAGCCGGCGTCTCCATACACCTGCACACAGGCCGTGTCATTCTCTCCTTCGGCAAATAACGCCTTTCCTCCCCCGTGACAGACGTACTCCATATGGGCCAGCAGCTGCAGAAACAAGACCGAGTGCAACGAGCTGCACCCGTACATCTCAGTGGTGCAGGTGTGTGCGCGCTCGCTGCTCACTCTCATTCCGCATGCTAAACGCTCCTTTAAAACAAAGTACCAGAGTAATGATTTACAGCTGGTTGCAAATGTGCTATGGCAGTTTTTATTTTTATTACCCGTTATTTGTTCTAGTCTACCTAAGCCGTTTTATTTGACCCCGCCTCCATATTTTAACTCTGTGTTTTTTTATTTAATTATTTATTTTTTATTGTTGCAGATTTTGGCTTTTATTCTGATCAGGAATATTCCTGGTTACGCCCGCTCTTTGTATAGTTCCTTCTTCGCGTGGTTTGGCAAGATCTCATTAGAGGTGAGACCCTCGGGCTGTGTGAAGTCCACACCTATTTCAGAAAACTGGAACCTTCACATGCCTTTCTTCTTTTAGCACCGCTCACATTGAGTACAAAGTTTGTTCTTAGAAGCAAGAAATTACACTGTCTCCTGCAAAGGCACAATAACTAAAATTTACTGGCTGTAGCTGGGTGGCGCATGATTTGCTGTGGCGTTGGCCGATGAGGTGCTGCAGTGCTTTGCACGCAGGCTTGTGTCACAACAGTTAGAGATTCCAAAACTGGGTGGAACTGGGGGGGGCTGGATAATTGCTAGTAAAGTAAAATAATAATGTGCCCTGACTGGATGGAGCAGTACTGCTGAAACTAGAAACAAAACATTAACAGCAACACACATTGTGGGGTTTAGTGGTGTAACCCTATGGAATGATTGGGACTTCTGAGCGGAATGATTTTGAGAACGGCGTCCTCTCTGGTCTCTTCCAGCTGTTCATCTGCCAGTACCACATCTGGCTGGCGGCGGACACCAAGGGCATCCTGGTGCTGGTCCCCGGCAACCCCATGCTCAACATCATCATCAGCACCTTCATCTTCGTGTGCGTGGCGCACGAGATCTCCCAGATCACCAACGAGCTGGCCCAGGTGGTCATCCCCAAAGAGATCGGCGCTCTTCTGCGGAGGCTGCTGGGCGTGGCCGGCTTCCTCGTCGTCGTCCTCCTGCTGTCCACGCTGGAGAAGGGCCGGCGCTGAGGGTCTCGCGACCCAAACCCCCCCCGGAGGAGGGCCGGGCCGGGCTGGGGACGCACCCCGCATCCCGAACTCTCGACGGACACGGACGGAAGACTCCGCCACGGTACCTCTGCTCTGAGGGGAAGCACCGTACTGAAGAAGAAAACGTGTTCAGACCTGAATCTCGACTCTTAGCTTTGTTTACAGTAAGCTGTACAGTACACGGATTTGAACTTTAGCCTTGAGGAAACTGAACTCCAAGGGCCATTGTCTAAGACTGCGTCTTTCACACATCTGAGCGAGTGAGCGAAGAAAGGCGGGGGCATAGCGGTCCCGACCGTGTATTCACACCTCTCTTCTTGAGGTGTCTTCAGCTGTCAAAAGCTGTGAAAGCTCTCGCTCAGCAGGACTTTCGTATGAAGGGCATTGATACCTCCGTCCGTGTGGCAAATTCTTACAGTGGTAGTGTCCTGGAGCGAGGCGCAGTCGCCAAGCTCTGAAGTACTCGTTGGATGTACAGTATGTAACTGTGTAAATTAGTTCTATTTTTTACAGGGTTTGTTATCGTTCCGTTTTCGTTTTAGTCATTTGCATATGGCCCACGCTGCTGTTCAGGATGAAGAACCACGTTGAAATTTCTAACTTTGTTGATTCGCCTAGACGATCTTGTCGGACCATGCGCGACATGCACTTTTAAGGAATTCGAAATGAATCGGCCACTGATTTGTATGTTGATGTTATAAGGTCCATCTGAAGGGGGGAAACGACCACTGGTGGGCATTTGAGCACTAAGATGATATCTCTGAAGACTCTCCTTGCAGTGTAGGCAGTGCGATACCCATACCGTTCTGAAGGCTGCTTGTCCTTATGCCGCAATCGAATGCCTAACCTTTCCAAATACCTTTTGCTGTTACAAGCTGTTCCTGAAGTCAGTGGGCAAGAGTGGGAGTGAGTTCTACTGCCATGTTTAAATTGAAATTTGACATTTATTTATTTCAGGCATGTCCATTTATTACAAAAGTGTGAAAAAAAATGTCTCACTTTTAAATGACATATTAATGCAATATTCTGAAAAGATTTTGTAAATACGAGAAATGAACACTGCATACGAGTTTTATTTTTCTGTGACTATTTCGAATTATTGAGGTGCCATTGAAATGTGGCGGTTGCGGGCAGTAGCTTTGGCTACCTTTACGGTACAAAAAAATAATAATACAATGACCCAGATTGAGTTTGACCTGGGCCTCAACTATATGACCATTGTCCTTAACCCTAAATGATAATTATAATGCCCCCCCCCCATGAAAGGTGAAAAAATTTGCCTTTCATGACTACTGAACAGCTGATACCTCCAGTTTTACTTGCGTAGGTCCATTACTTAAATCACACATGAAGTTTAAATTTCAGTAAGCATCACTTCAGAAACAAATCCTGTATAAGTAAATGTAATTTAAGTATGTAGTTACATTTATGTTCAAGGCTCAGATCCTGGACTTTGCCAGAATGCTGGGGTCTGGCCTGTTTTTACAGTGCCCTGTACTGCTCCAGCCTTCTGCCTTATTGCCTGACTGGATCATGGCTGCTTTTGGAATCCATGCACATTCGTAGATGTTCTCTGAACCGCACAAGCAAGGTCGAGCAGTCCGATTCCAGCTTCTCACAAAGCGGTCTGCAAACAGATTAATGATTTCTGATGGATAAAACATTGTGAATGTTGCAAAATGAGTAAGTAGTTCACATTTTTAGGTGAGGGTAAAGCCAAGTCATGGGTTGTAATTGGAATCCGGGCCAAAGCTCCAAATACAACTGAGCCACCTCTCGTGTAACCAGTTCCGCAGGTGAAGTAAGCGCATTTTAGTGGTTTGTGTTACGGTACTCTCTAGAATACTGGAATCTCTATGAAAACGTGACTTTGAATATACATTTTGAATCGGGTAGATAGACTTAAGACGTGCCTGTCTTTTAATTGAGCACTGCAAAAGTTTTAATGGACATATTATTTTAGGTGGTATGGTTGATTTATAGTTGGGCCTGGATATTATTTTAAGCTTCTTACAGTACTGACTGTAATGTATTGTTAAAGCTGAACCGACATTTATTTATATGTGAAATATATGTTTACCTATATTGATTTATATTGTAGACATTCACATTACCTTATTTTGAGACCAAAGGGGTAATGCATTGTTTTTGTATATTTGGTTGGTTTTGGTCATATATTATTTAAAGAAACTACAGCTAAATGTTTATAACTCTCTCTCTCTGTTCCCAGAGTCATTGGTAGAACTGTTTAATGTAAATTCTTTTGTGGCGTCTTACAAATGTGAAAATCTTACCAGTTTTATTTATAAATGGCTTTATTTGGTTGTACACAACATTGTTAAGGATAAAGTCCTTAAAATACGTCTTTTGGTGGTTCCTTTGTTTTGCTTTCTACAATTACAGTGCCGTGAAAAAGTATTTGCCCCCTTCCTGATTTCCTCTATTATTGCATTTTTGTTGCACTGCACACTGAATGGTTTCAGATCTTTAGGCAAAATTTATTTTAAATTAGGCAAAGGGAAACTGAGTAAACACAAAACACATTTTGTAGATTATTATTTCATTTATTTAATGAAAAAAGTTATTAAACACCCATATCACCAATGTGAAAAAGTAATTGCCCCGTTAATCAATCAGCCAATTCACCAAATTAAATTAATAATGAGATTCGGCTAATTGAACACAGCCAGGCTTGATTACAGCCAGCCCTGTTGATTCTGAACCTCACTCATATGGAACATAACCATCAATGAAGTAGCCACCACAAAGTTTCTACACGCACACTATGCCACAATCAAAGGAAATTGCAGAGGATTCAAGAAAAGAAGTTGTTGAAATACGTATATCAGTCTGGAAAGGGTTACAAAGCCATTCTAAGGACTTAATCGAGCTACAGTGAGAGAGCCATAATCTCCGAATGGAGAACACTTGAAACAGTGGTGAGTCTTCCCAGGAATGGACGATCTGCCAAAATTTCTCCAAGGGTGCTGCAACAACTCATCCAGGAAGTCACAGATGATATCAGAAGAACATCCAAAGACCTGCTGGCCTCTCTAGCCTCAGCTAAGGTCAGTGCGTATGACTCCACAGTAAGGTACTGGCCACACACAAGTCCCATTATGTGTGGCATAAAGCAAATACAGCATTTCACAGTAAGAATATACCCACAGTCAAACATAGCAGTGTGATGGTGTGGGGATGCTTTGCTGCCTTGGGACTTGGGCGACTTGCCATTATTGAAGGAACCATGAATTCTCTGTACAAGAAAATTCTTGAGTAGAAATATCCGGTCATCTGTTCCTGGGCTGAAGCTGATGAATAATTGGGTGATGCAGCAAGACAATGATCCATATCACAAAAAAAAGTCCACATCTGAATGGCTGGAAAGAAATAAAATTTTGGAGTGGCCTAGTCAAAGTCCTGACAAATAGGCTGTTGCAGGAACTGAAACTAGCAGTTCATGCTGAAAAACCTACCTAAAAAAAACCCAATTTTCAGAATTGAAGTGGTTCTGCAAAAAAGAGTCAGCCAAAGTTCCTCCACATCGATGTGAAATACTGATATCAAACTGTAGGAAGTATTTGGTTGCAGTTATTGCTGCTAGAAGTGCAAGCAGTTATTAAGTTTAAGGGCGCAATTACTTTTTCACATTAGTGAAATGGGTGTTTGAAAACATTTTTCATTAAAGAAATGAAACGTGTTTTGTGTTTACTCAGGTTCCCTTTGTCTAATATATTTTGTCTAAAGATCTGAAACCATTCAGTGTGACAAATAAGCAATAATGGAAATAGAGAAAATCAGGAAGGGGTTAAATACTTTGTCATGATGCTGTATTTGTTCCTGTATTTGTTTCCTTTGTGGTCAGAGGATGTATATTTATACTGATGAAGATCCTGTTAGGGAAATCAAAGTATGGAAGCTAGCCAAACCCTTTACTGCAGCAAGCAAATAGACGTCTTCATTATGTGTGAATTTCATTATTTATTTCTTCTTTCTAACTATATCAGTTATATCACGGTCTCCAGCTAGAGGTAGTCTTTATATAAGGGAGGTGCGAAGCCTGTTATAGGGTGGAGGGTTGGAGACACCCCAATAGGATGCTTTCACATAATAGTATGAAGGCATTGTTTTGTATTGAAATGATCTCCACATACACTGTAAAGAACTTCCCTCAAGACACCACAGCTGTACGCTCCTTTCTTCAGTCACTCAAAAAGCCTGAGCCCACCCACCACTTAGACCTCTATGTACATGACATGTGCCAAATGCCATTGCGCCTAGGGCTGCTTTCTTCATGAAATGGGACCCAAACTCCACATCATATCTAAAGCAAAGCAATGAAGATCTACCTCAGCCATGCCTACTGGTATAATTAACTATTATGGCTGTGAGGAAGTGCTTTCATATTCATGGGAGTAAATGGTGGCCATGAACTAGAACTACATTTCCAAAAGTATATGGACACCTGAACATCACACTCGTGCATATGTACTTGTTGATCATCTCATTCCAAAGCCATGGTCATTAATATGGAGTTGGACCCCCCTCTGCTGCTGTAACAACCTTCAATCTTCTGAGAAGGGTTTCTAGTAGATCTTGGATCATGGCTGTGGGGATTTGCTTCCACACAGCAACAAGAGCATTAGTGAGGTTGGGCACTGATGTTGGGCGTAAGACCTGGCTCACAGTCGGCATTCCAATTCATCCCAAAGGTGTTTGATGGGGTTGAGGTCAGGGCTCTGTGCAGGCCAGTCT
Organism: Anguilla anguilla; assembly: GCF_013347855.1. Lineage (NCBI taxonomy): Eukaryota > Metazoa > Chordata > Actinopteri > Anguilliformes > Anguillidae > Anguilla > Anguilla anguilla. Next base: position 38,749,449 of record NC_049208.1, on the reverse strand, counting down.
GTTTCTTCCCCACCAAATTCCGCAAACCATTTCTTTATGGACCTTGCTTTGTGCAGGAGCATTGTCATGCTGAAACAGAAAAGAGCCTCCCCAAAACTGTTGCCTCAAAGTTGGAAGTGCACAGTTCTCTAGAATGTCATTGTATGCTGTAACATTAAGATTTCCCTTGACTGGGACTAAGGGGCCTTACCCAAACCATGAAAAACTGCCCCAGGCCATTATTCCTCCTCCACCAAAACTGTAGTGAGTGTTGCAACTGAGGAAATGATGTTTACACGCTATATGATTCAACGTATTTTACGCAATACACACTTCCCATTCTGTGAACTTGTGTGGCCTACCACTTTGCGGCTGAGCTGTTGTTGCTCCAATGCATTTCCACTTCACAATGACAGCATTTACAGGGGGCAGCTCTAGCAAGGCAGAGATTTAACAGACTGATGTGAGACGTGGCATCCTACGACAGTGCCACGTTGAAAGTCACTGAGCTCTTCAGTACGGCCCATCCTACTGCCAAAGTTTGTCAATGGAGATTACATAACTGTATGCTTGATTTTATGCACCCGTTAGCAATGGGTGTGGCTGAAATAGCTGAAACCACTATGTAAATAAATGGGTAAAGGAAGTGTACTTCCCTTTGACAAAAATAACCTTGTATTCACAGATCCACTGATAGTTTATGGTTAGGCAAAACAGAATCTCTGGACAATGGACATTTAGGTGATATGAAATAACAATCAATGAACTTAGGTGACAGTTACCAAATGTGTTTCTACATGAGAGACTGACTACCAAGATGGCTGTTCTAAGGACAGAAGCAGCACAATAGGTTTGTGAAAATGCAGCCCAGTAGTAAAAATATTGTTTATTTAGTTGAGATTTGCAAGGTCAAAGTGTTAGAAGTTCAAGGAAATGCACTGTCCAAGACATTTAATAATAAACAGCAATTTTATTCATCCACATCGTATTCCGTTAACAAATATGGTTTATGTTTTACACAAAATATTAAAAATATCAGTCCATGTGTCAATACTTTGTTGATGCAAACTGTAGTGTTGATGGATCTCTCCGCATTTCCACAGCAATGCAGCACCATAGGCAAGCTGCACAAGGACATTACAGCATTTTATGCATTTACTGTCGAAGCATGCACCTTCGCACAGACACAACGTTTATACAAAAAGGTTAAACTGTGTGGTTTTACATTACAAATCCAGTGCTTCAGCCACCTTCCGCTCTTCAGGAATACCATTTACCTAAAATGGACAGAAGAGGAGAAACGGACACACAGCTGACATGTGGCATGAACAGTTCCAACTGTGGAATTTTCATAGTGTTGCGCTGGAAAAACGGGAGGTAAAACACTTATAGGAGGTATATGTTCAGTACATATATTAAATTCCAAATGCACCTTTTTTATTTAGTAAGACATTTGAGGTAGAGAAACTTTTCCATTTTATTTCATAAATTTTGATGAGTGGATGTCTTACATGGGCTATTGAACGAAATTATCAATCATGATAATCACAAATACGCATAAAATATTTACTACAAAATTCAGTTTCAGTTGCCCAATGTCAACCAGAGTGGAATGAACAGCTGACAAACATGGATTGTAAAAAGCATGTTATACTTGCCTCCAGCCTTCGAAATGTTGACATACAATAATTATCTCCTTTGTTAGCAGTAAACAAATGAACAAGGTGGTGAGTTAGGAAATGCTCACAGGGACTGACTGAATATATTTCAGTTCATGGACACATACACTAGGGGGCGCCTTACTTCAGGAAGACCATTGAACCTGACCAGAATATGAGGGTGAGTTTCAGTATGTGTAATGCAAATAAATCACAAAGCTAAACATACACTCATTGGTGTTATAGGCTGCAGAAAATATGTGAGGTTCAGGACAATCTGTGACATCAATGGCATTTCGTCTTAAGTGAGAAAATTTCTTTGTGTTAAAATATTTCAAAATATGTGTGAAATAAATGATTGTACTGACCAGGAGGCTGCTGCTGTGGAATCTGCATCTGGTTTTGCAAATTTCTGTGGAAAAAAATTCAGTATTGCATCTTATTTTTCAAGAGAGGACTGCCAAGTCATTCAAAATTCCCTGACACCATAAGGGAGACAAGTCCTGAGAGTTTCCAGGAAAAAAACCCTACATTTTCATTCACACATCTCCCGATTTTCAGAATGTTTCCATTTTTAGTTACACCTCTTTCCCTACTCTGAAAGTTTCCCCTTTTTTCATAGTTACCCCCGGTCACCATTCTGCTACAGACAGTTTTTGGTCACCAGAACATAAAATGGGGCGTGAACTCCAAATTTGCCTTCCGCACACAGAACTTTCATTTTCCGGAACTGGAGTGTTTTGCATGTGAGCTTTTCCAGGCACATCACAATACGCAACCAGACAGCACTGTGAAATGATGAACATTTACTTCACACCTGTCATCCCTTTCAAAAACGCTTTACAATGAAAATGGTGAACGGGGTACCCACCAATGTGTAGCACCCTCCTAGATGAAGCACGGCAGCCATTTTGAGCCAGAACATTACATCACATTACATTAAAGGTATTTAGCAGACACTCTTATCCAGAGCGATTTAGCATTTACACTGCATCCATTTATAGAGCTGGAAAAACACTGAAGCACTGCAGGTTAAGTACCTTGCTCAAGGTAGTGTCCTAGCTGCGACGAACCTGTGAGCTTCAGGTTACATGACCAGCTCCTTACCCATTATACTACACTGCCACCCCAGAACTTTCAGCACACATTACACATAAGCTGGAGGTGGATGGGGAAAAGGTTCTTTCATTGGTTTATTTTATCCAGTGTAACTGGGGGATGATCAGACGGACAGGCGGAGAGGCAGATTGGGAATGAGGTCGGGGGGGTGGGGGATGGCATGCGACTCAGCGCTCCGACCACCACGGGATGGCACGACTCACGTTTGCGTCTGCATCAGGGGCATGCTGGTGGTCTCGTAGCTGTCCGGGTGAATGGGGGGCACCACCTCCCCGCTCACGGGGTGGAAGACGGGCAGCGTGGACAGGGGCCAGGAGATCTCCCGGTTCTTGGACATGCTCCTGAGCTCCTTGGTGGACTTCTGAATGGAACTGTGGTGGACGAGCTGGATGCTGGAGGAAGAGAAGACCACACCAACCCAATTCTGAGCGCCCTCTCAAAAACTTCTCTTCTGTTTACTAATTCCTTTTTTTTGTTTACACAGTTCCAGCCTTTTACCAAACAGATGAACACACTAAAGAGCTTGTTTTTCTTTTCTTTTTTTCCCTCTCCTTTATATAAGACCAACAACGACCTGGTCCACTCTGGTGTCCAGACCCGTCCCCTCTCTCCTTCGCGGCTAACGCACCTGGCCCGGTTTTGCCCTCGCTGGCTACTCTCGACGCACAGACACTGGGCTACCTTTCAACTCCCTATTCTGAGCAGCCTCTCACACAATGGAGTGGAAAACAACAGAAATGAGTGGATGTATGGCCCGGACGTATGGAGAGATGACACCATGAGGGAGAATCGGAGACTTAAAACAGGGAAAAGCAAAATGAAAAACAAAAGGATAAACTGGGAGAGAAAGTTAACCTATCGAAAGGAAAAATAAAAAAAACAAACCAATAAACCAAAAACAAAAAAGGGCACAGGAAAGAAGACACTTACTCTGGTGTTTGCATGTTTCTTTTTTCCCTAGAAACAAAACAAAATTAATGAATTAAATACTAATATTAATAGTTAAGACAACCACACACAAGCTAATGGAGAGCATGTCAGGCTGATGGTCGATGGGGGGCGGGGCTGACAGGACATAGGGCCTTTTCCCAGTCTCAGTCGGTCAGACGGAGGAGGGGCCAACAACCGCTCACAAACGAGGAAGACCATGATGACGGTGACCATGGTGATGAAGATGGTGACGGTGACTGGAACATTGGAGAAGCTGAGAAAATTAGAAATAAAAATCTTGCGCGAAACGAATTCATGTGTGAAAGGATGGAAAACAGAACAAAAATGTGTGGTGATGAGACGCTGCTTTTCTTTCTTTTTCTTTTTTGAAAGTTATTTTTCTACTTTCATCCAAGCTAAAGGCTAGACTTATTCAGCAGTTTGTACTATGAGGCCACTTGTGTAAAACTGCAAGGGGACTGGGGATTCCAAATCCCAAATGTTTTAAACTCCCAGATGCCTATCTTCATAATACATTGGTAAATCTCACGCTTCGTAATCCTGTTAATTGATCAAGGTCATTCTGCACAGACATATTCAGCCCAAGCTTGTTTTCTCTGTATGGTCATAATGATGGGATGTTTGTGTATTATAATGCATTGTGCGTGCTCATTTGTGGGTGAGTTCACATCCCATTGTGATATCTGCGAGTGTGTGTGTGTATGTGTGTGTGTGTGAGAGCACGTGTGGTGAGTCAGGATCTGCGTGTACATGTGCACGTGTGTTGTCAGCTTCAACTTTTGAGTGTTTAGTGTGTGCGTGTGTGCGCATGTGTGTGCACGTGTCTGTGTGTGTGTGCAGTAGTATGTGTATGTGTAAGTGTGCTTGTGTGTGTGTAGTTGTGTGTGTGTGTGTAGTGCATGCATGTGTGTGTGTGTGTGTGTGTGTGTAGTAGTATGTGTATGTGTGTGTGTGTGTAGTGCATGCGTGTGTGTGTAGTAGTAGTATGCGTATGTGTGAGTGTGCTTGTGTGTGTGTAGTTGTGTGTGTGGGTGTGTGTGTGTGTAGTGCACGCATGTGTGTGTGTGTGTAGTAGTATGTGTATGTGTGTGTGTGTGTAGTGCATGCGTGTGTGCGCGTGTGTAGTAGTATGCGTATGTGTGAGTGCGCTTGTGTGTGTGTAGTGCATGTGTGTGTGTGTGTGTGTGTGTGTAGTGCATGCGTGTGTTCTGTGAAGCCTTTAGGACGGTAGCTGCACACTTACACCCCTTCACGCCGACAGCACATGGAATAACCAAGGATGATGAAAAGGACCAGGGCTACGGCGGAGGGCACAGCCAGCGTGATCAGGAAGTCAGCAAAATAGTCCCTACTTTTCAGCGACTCCGAGGGGGGGTTGTACTCGCCAATGTCCGGCAGCACCCCCGGGCCCATTGGACTCCTCTCTGGGACCACAGGGGCCACTCGCTTTATGTCCACCTGAGCACAGCGAGGGAGAGGCACACTGCTAGTGCATCACACACTTCATATCCACCAGCATCCATATTTGCTGTAACAGCCTGTTATTACAGCACATATTATTTTTAATGACCTTAATGATGACGTTTACAATATTCTGTTAAACATATTACTGAGTTAAAAAACATATTTTAAGAATAATTACATTATACTGAAGGTATATCTTTTGAAACGTTGTACTGCATTTCGGTGTAAACTGTCACAGATACTTTTCCATTTAAATGTGAATTAAATGCTTTTATGCGTTCCCTTCCCTACTCCATAATCAGTTTACTCTCCCCTCATTCTGGCCTCAGCAGCCATTTTGAATGAAAGTTGGCCACTGATCCAAGACTAGTGCACAAACGGAATATCTACACCCTCCATCCATGAGTATCTACACCCTCTGTCCATGAGTATCTACACCCTCTGTACATGAGTATCTGCACCCTCCCTCCTTGAGTATCTACACCTTCTCTCACTGAGTATCTACACCCTCCCTCACTGAGCATCTATACCTTCCCTCCTTGAGTATCTACACCCTCCATCCATGAGTATCTACACCCTCCCTCCTTGAGTACCTACACCTTCTCTCACTGAGTATCTACACCCTCCCTCACTGAGCATCTATACCCTCCCTCCATGAGTATCTACACCTTCTCTCTTTCAGAGCATCTACACGTTCCCTCCCTCAGCATCTACACCCTCTCTCACTGAGTATCTACACCCTCCCTCCCTGAGTATCTATACCCTCCCTCCCTGAGTATCTATACCCTCTCTCCCTGAGTATCTACACCCTCCCCTCATTGAGTACCTACACCCTCCCTCACTGAGCATCTACACCCTCTCTCACTGAGTATCTACACCCTCCCTCCCTGAGTATCTATGCCCTCACTCCCTGAGTATCTATACCCTCACTCCCTGAGTACCTACACCCTCCCTCCCTGAGTATCTACACCCTCACTCCCTGAGTATCTATACCCTCCCTCCCTGAGTATCTACACCCTGAGGTATGAAATTCTGAAGAAAAAGCATTTTAGTCACAGAGAAAAGCCTCACCAGGGAGATCTTGCACCAGTCGATGTGAAACTGTGCCCGGAACTTCTTGTCGCAGGTGATGACTGGCTCCATCTCCTGACTGCAACGCAGCTGATTTTGAGGCGACTCCACCTCCCGGAGGCAGGAGGAGAAAGGCACATCTGCGCCCACCATCACATACACCCTGCAGAGACAGAGTATATCACTTTATTCCTCTATTAAAACACCCTGCAGAGACAGAGAATATCACTTTATTCCTCTATTCCAAACACCCTGCAGAAGGAAAATATCACTTTATTCCTCTATTAAAACACCCTGCAGAGACAGAGAATATCACTTTATTCCTCTATTCCAAACACCCTGCAGAAGGAAAATATCACTTTATTCCTCTATTAAAACACCCTATAGAGAGAGAATATCACTTTATTCCTCTATTAAAACACCCTGAAGAGACAGAATATCACTGTATTCCTCTATTAAAACACCCTGCAGAGAGAGAATATCACTTTATTCTGTTATACAATTCACATCATGAAGCAGACTGAAAGCAACCCACTGGTCATACCAATATTCATGATATAACATAGGTTCGAGTTCCATGCTGCGTCATTGAAAACACTCTGCAGGAACAGTGAATATAAGTCTATTCTATTCCACTATTCTAAATGCCCTGCAGGCTGCAGACTATTTTTAAAAATTCTATTGTACTATTCTGAATGCCCTGAAGGACAGCGAGTAACATTCTATCCCGTTGCACTGTTCTGAGAACTCATGCCAGGAGAGAGAACGCCATTCTGTTCTATTGCAATATTACAAACTTACTGCTGGGGTCAGGGAAGCTGTGAAGAACACAATAGACAGCTTGTATGCACTATTCCACCAGATCGGGACTGGTATACAACACTTTTCCAAGATGGGTACAACAGTACAAGTGATCTATGCCCATGCCTTCACTTGTACAATGTGCAATTGTGCCACGATGGCCATAAATGTTGCTCTAGATAAGACCAGCCACCAAATGAAAACATATTTCTACGTACATGCATTCAGCTACATTAGTCCAGGGCAGGGGCAAGACGAAAGGGGCTGCTGGGTAGCTCACTCGGTAAAAGCGCTACTTGCAGCGCATAACTGAACACCGCGGTTGGGCTGTGGCCAGCTGCCTGGCAGGGGCGGTGCACAATTGGCTTTGTGTCGCCCAAAGGATATGGGAGGGCTTCAGGCAGCGGGGATAGCAGTGTTCATTGCTTGAGCGACCTCTGTTGGCCGGGCACCAGTGGTTTGCTCTTTGCTCATACGTATGATTGGGTCTCCTTCGCCCCTGCACTGCACATGCACGGCTTGTGGTGCGGTGTGATAAGAAGCAGCCGGCTGGCATGTCACGTTTCCTAGGAGACCACCAAGGTGTCTTCACTCTCCCGAGCCGGCAGCAGGGGGCGTATTTGAGCATGTTTGTAAAACTTGGACAGTCCAAATTAGGATTGGAGATCCCAAATTTTTTGTTAAAAAGGAAAGGAAAAAAACACATCTGGCAACCAAACAAACACCACCGCAGGAACATTTGTGCCCAACCCTACACTTTAGACACACTTGCACAATTTCAGTGGCCTATGGCTGCCCAAGTCACGCCAGGCTGCAAAATCATCCTAAAGCTGCTTATCTCAGTGATGGCGAGGGATTTGGAAACTCTGCAACAGCTGGGGGCAAACAATACGACCGCGGGAGGCCGGCCGCCCAACGAGCGAGCCGCACGAACCAGCGGCAGAGACAGCCGACTGGGGCGGGAACGAGCACGCCGCTCCGAAAAGACCCGCCTTCGCGTCGCGCCGCGCCTGTCAGCGATAAAAAAAACCACGGGAGTCAATATTTCATGAAGTGTTTACTTAACGCACAATGGGACGTCCCCGCAATGACAGCGCTCGTTCTCCCTGGCTCGCCGCTGCCGTACGCCGTCGTTTTACAAGGTTGCGTCGGGCTGGTTCTGAGAGGAAATAAAACGCACGAGAGGTCCGGCCGGCCGAACGCGGCATTCGTTTAAACCGCTCTGCAGGGGCCGCCGGCCTGGCGCGGACTTTACGCTTCACTTAAGACTGCCTTCAGTTTAATCCCAGGCTACACACTGGGCACGCTGATGTGCAGTGTCTGGGAACACTCCGAGTTCATGTTTAGGTGAAGTGAAGATGCCGGGGTAATTCACTTTAGTACTGTCTCGGCTTACTGCAATGCAGCTGTGCACTACAGTACAGCAGCAGAATGCTGCACAGGCACAAGAGCAGAGCAGTTAGTCTATAGTCTTAGTCTTAAGCGCAGTACTGCACACTCCGTGTTCTGCTGTAATCTGTCTCTATTAAATAGGGGAAAAAAACATTATTTGGTGCCCCGTGGGGCAGGTGGATGGCTGACCCTGTTCAGCCCCTGTGTGTTCGAGCGTGTGAATGGGCTCCACGCTGGACCATGCCAGCGCCTAACGCCGCTGACAGTCCGCAGCGCAGCGGCGCATAATTGGCTGTGGCGTCCCCGAGGGAAGGAGGGATTACCGTCGGCGGAAAGCCCGGGTCTCACACACCTGCGACCCCCCCATACCCCCCTCGCCCCGGCTAATCGGACACCCAGGGTCTGCCCGCACAAGCTATAAACAAACTGTCCTCCTCTGATTCAATGTGTGTTTGAGCTATACGGGTGGGCTGTGGAGTGGTAACAGAAGCAGCGGAAAGTATTACTGAGTATTACTTGTGTCTGTTTCTCCTGAACTGACAGAGATATACCATATATGTACATCACAGTGGTTAAGCGATAATAAGCTATGGCTGATGGCCTCAGGGAGCTGGACTACCAGGTCTGCTCTGATTTGAGTAGTACAGTACCCATTCTCCAGTGGGCCCTTGGGTCTCACTAACCAGCCGTCATGTCTGAGGGTAGCACAGTGTCACTCACCCCTCTTTCAGGTCATTGATTGGCAGGGGGACGCGACCACCCCGGTCCAGAGCCGACGTGATGTTGATGGCGTTGAGCCGCTCCGGCTGCCACACGTTCTTCACCGCGCCCAGGAAGTCACCCAACACCTCGCTGGCCAGCATCTCCTCCACGTTCATGTTTTTAATGAAGAACTCCGCCTGGTACTGCAAGGGGAAGTCTGCAACGGGGGGAGGGGTGGGAGTTTGTAATGACGAGCCCTGGGAATGCCTAGCCGTCGGCTAGAAGCGTGCACAGACTTCCTAAAACTGATCTGGAATCAGTGACAGCACCCAAGCTCCTCAACTGCCAAAGCTGCCTTAGTTCTGATGTGCGACATCAGAAGTGACCTCACTGTGACACCAGGGGACGCTTTGGCAGTTTGGAGAGATTCCCCCCCCCCCCCATACTGAACAGCTACTCAAGCCAGCAATTCAGGTATTGCTCAGAAATTCAAGGTGTGATATTGAGGGAGGGTCATAGGGCTAGATCTTTTCTCTTTAACGTTACCTACCCAGGCACTGACCCTTCATTCAATTATTTTTTATGCTTCACGTTATATGCAGGCAGAAGAGCAGTCTTATTCTGGTTAGCAAAAAAGCAATTCAGCCTGTATCACGCAACATAAAAAATAATTGATCATGTTTCTGCCAAATATTAAGCAGCAAAACACTTCAAATTGTTCTATATTCAGTTCATGCTCGTTACTTCTAAGCTCCTGTGAGTAACATGCAGCTCACAGCATGAGGAATTCAGAAGGTTGTTTTTTTAAAGCTTTCTCACAGCGGGCTTTCCTGGCACCGTACCTTCAGTAGACATGATGTTAATGATCAAGTTGTGCCTGGCCGTTTCAAACGTACGTCTGTTATAGGCGGTAATCTGCAACACACAAGGGTGAAAGTTTAAGCCCCGATCAGCACAGCTTATACGGGAGGCTTGTCTGTATCGGACGCAAACATATAGGACTGAGCGGAGAGCGGGCGAATCAGAAACTGGGGCAAGTCTAGCATGTCCCTCGTGTGAGCTGAGCACCAGCAGCGAGAGACAGCTGGACACAGAGCAAGGCACAGGAATCTATGGTGTTTAGTGTTACCAAAACTCACAGATTACATCATCAGGGGAACATTAATGCTCAACGGCTGTGCGACCATTCCAAATTCCAAATGTGCCAAATTCCAAGACAGATATTTCCTTTCAAATTTAAAACTACTTAAAAACAGAAACACAATCTTTTACAAAAATTCAAATATTTTTGATTAATTAAAAAAAAATTAATTAGAAAATCTACTGAAGCAGGCAAAGCTTTTAAAGACCTGAAATTATACATCATAAAACACAAGCACTATGATCAAAAAGGTTGTAAGGAGGAATGAGCTCATTTTCACTTCTAATTATTTATCGCTGAAGCACAAAGAACTATCAGTGATACAAGAAATTTTCAAGCTTTTCAAATGCCTCATTAAAAATCTTGTAGCACAGTTTAACCGTCAGACATTTCTGAAGAAAAATCCCACCTGAGCACTCTAACCAGTGAACAGTGCTAAAATGTGACTAAATTCAGTCTGAATTTTCACAGTACACAGGACCTAAACAGCTCCAGTATAATGAATTATGTAAAAAGCATAAACCAACAGAAAATAGAACTCCTGCAAGCGCCTTGAGCAAAAGCACTTTGAAGGTCTTTCGGGACCTGTCGTAATTAATGGCTGCGATGCGAACGCAGTTTGGGGTGGGGTCAGGGGGGCTCTGTCCCCTACCTCGACGACCGTCGGCCTGCCTACGTGTTCCCAGGGCGGGGACCCGTAAAGCACGCCGTCGCTGTGCGGAGTTCTCTGGATGTAGCGGAGCCACCCAGGCCGGTCCGGGTAGCCCATCAAATTGGTGTTGAACGTGATGGGGTCGTTGCTGGCGTCACCTGCATTGGCCATTACAGCGACATGAAGAAATATCAGAGCGCTCTGTTTATCTAATCTTTAAATCATAAAATAGGTCACTGCCCGAGCCTCTACAAGCGCTGCATTTCACAGCAGGTAGCATGAATCATTTCGCGAATTATCTCCCCGTCCCAGTAAAATGTCCACCTGACAACACAGTGAGATTTATACAAGTTGTAACTTGTGTGCAGGGGACTGTCATTGACCTCACAATTTATTTGCTTACCAGACATCTTCATTCAGGCTGAATTACACAGCTTGCATTTTAAAAGTTAGCAATTTAAAAAGCTAGAGACGCTTACTGGAGTAATCTAAGTTAGGCACCTTGTAACCACAAGTGTCACAACCCAGAATTTAAACCTGCAATCTTCTGGTGACAATGGTCTACTGCCCCAAACCACAACTTCACACTGCCACAAGGCACAACTCATCTCAAGTCAATGAGCAGTTGTGCAGAGTCAATTATTCTTGAATTATACACTGGAGATTCAGCAAATCTAGGTGCATTTAACTTTGCCACTGGTCAACACCTTCTGTTTCAGTAAGTGTTGGTCTGGACAAATCTCACCTGAGCTGGCTGGCAAAATTTATACTGAGTTTGTCAGGGATCACACACGTTAAAACTGCCGATTGTCAAAATGGCTGAGCTGAATAGAGCTGAGTTGAGCCTGGAGTCTTCTTCACTTGGACTATGTGCAGAGGCACATGGCAAATGACTGTAAATCTGGCCATTATTAGGCTGACTTTACACTTTAAGAGTTCCCCACAGTGCTTAGTAAAAATAGTAAAAGCACCTTGAAAGAATCTAGATTTACAACACATACCTGGCTTTGGGTAGGGAGGAAACTCTCCTTTGAAATACTCCCTTTCAAGCACGTGGACGAAAAGTACTCCCGCAGATGGGTAGACGTTGCGGTCCGCGTGGGATCTGGACAGGATAGTGACCACTGTGGTAGTGAAACGAACAGAGAGAGAATCAAAACCTGCTTGGTGAACACATCCTAACTGTGAGCATACAGTACACACAGTTGCTTAAAGCAGATTTTGGGGCCCCCTAGTGTTTGATTATTTTCTGTTTTTTTTATTAATTTGGTACCCAATATGGAGCCCAATGTGGAATAGCCAACTGTCTGCAACCACAGAGCGGTTCTCCTCTGAAACGCATGGTATCGCCAGTCTGCAGCTGAGCTCTCATAGAGTGGAGTCAGAGGAAGACCTTTCATATGCGGCTTTAACATGCAGTCCACAGGCGATGAAATGTAAACCCCTACCCGAATGAACCCTCCCATACCCTGGGCGACACAATCTTGTGCGTCTGGCACGGTCCGGATTTGATCTGAGACCGCGGAGCTCATCCTCGCACCACAGCGTGGTGCTTCAGCTGAACGAGCCACCCAGCAGCCCTGTGCTTGATTTTCACAATGTATGGGAGCGTACAAAAAAAAACATTGTCTTACCAACAAATCTGCTTTAGCCCAGTGTGTGGGTTTGCTCACAGAGGGGTCATTATGTCAGAAATACGCGGCATTCCGCGTTGAGCGGATGACAGCCGCGAAACGCCACAGGACTGGGAGCCCCGGCCCAGCGGCCGCATTCCAGAGGCTGAAGTTCCTCCCCTGCTCACGTGCTAGCCCCATTATGACTGCGCTCTCTGTTTTTACTCCGCTTGCACTGCGCTTACAGAACCTTTATTCGGGAAAGCTTTCCATTGTCAACGCTAGCACTTAGATGGATGACATGACACAGGGCAAGGACCGCTACATGCCATTAGTCTCTCTGAAAGAGAACTGAAACTCATAATTGAAACTCACTTGACTCCATTAAGTTTTCTGTTTCCCCAAGTCGTTCAGATTTTAATTGATGTAAGCCTGAGTAATAAGCCATTGCCGCGGCTCCAGCGCTGATGCCTCGAGACCTTTTCAAAATGCATCACATTTAGCCGAGCCCTACAAAGCTTCACAAACTGTTACTTGTTACTGCCTTCTTAAGGTTACATCAGAAGCAATACCAAAGGATACACACAAATGCACAGCATTCAACATTTCTGAGAGGTTAGTGCACAGATGCATTAAAACAAGGGCACACACAATGCTTCCTACAAAGAGGCAGTTTCAAATACTCATTTGAAGAGTAGGTCTCTCTGGGATTGTAAACAGCGTAATGAAGGCTCAAAGGCACGCAGGGTTGAGTTCCTGACCGAGTTCTGGGCCAGATGGGCCTGTTCTCTTCTTTAATGAAATCATTTCGGTTAGGATCAGTGAGCTGCAGCTAATCCAGGGAGCACGACTACTGTACAGCGTGGGACCTGCACTCAAAGCTTACTTAAAATGGCCAAGAACAGGCATCTTCTGGCACGCATCTATGGGAAATGTAGTTTTGGACTTTGTTACCAGGGGAATACCGTATTTTGTCCTTAGGTTATGATCAAAACAGAGGTAAATTTAAGCTACATTAAACGGCTTTTCACATTCTGGCCTGGAGTCTTGCCGGTAACGTTAAACACGCTGACGTAAGCACACTGTGTTTATAAGCCTTGTTTGTGAGGACAAAATTACATTTTCACACGAGAGTTATCTAAGCTGAATAAGTCCTCTTTTATCCTTGTCTATCAGATGTTTGATTCATTGTGAACGGTGCACTATGAAATCATTGTAAATGCAAACAATAACTCCTTTCTGTAGCAAACCTGATACATCTGATGATACTCAGAGCTTGGTAATGGTACCTCTGTGTAGGATTTCTTTGTTCTCAATTCACTTCACCCAATTTAGAATCAGCAGTTGTGCTTCTTAAAATGCCACAGCGCCACCCACACAAACACAATAAGCGCCACGGCTATGTGCGTGTGCACTTCTCTGATGCACTAGCCTAGGACCCAGTGGCAAGTTACAGGCCACGCTATATTACAGGAGAGCTAGCGTCGAACGGACTGTTGAGAAGTAGCCTATGAGTATCTAATGTATCATTGGGTGGAGCTAATGCAGCTACAACACAAGGAATCCTGACTGACATATACCCACCGTACTCCTGGGTGGAGAAAAAAAATCTCACATAATAGCGGGACATCTAATAACAGTCCAGGCTGGAACTAGTGATGTTTAGGCTACAGTACCCCGCCCTTTAGTGACGAATACAGTTGGGAACCATTTAACCACTTACTGCAAAGGGCAACAAAAATTGTTTTCTAAACTTGTTTTCTAAACATCATTGTGCAACACATACTGAAATGTTTACTTCTCAGTGGGAAAAAGATCTATTAAAATCTCATATCAAAACCAAGCATAGCCTGGGTTTCCTATAGAACTAGAACTACTACATGAATATGTGCCATATCCTTAAGCTCATTTTTTTAAATCTCAAAAACAATTTACTAACCCCCACCCTTTTTCTAGCCCCATTTGGAATACCTAATCATAACTGTGGGCCTATCCCATCTCTGCAAAGTCCTCCGTCCTCGGCTAATTTGAAAGTACACGCACAGCTGTGTGCATCCTCTAAAATGAGTGCAGCCAGCCGCCACATCCCTCATTCACATAATGAAACTGAGGTGTGCAGCTAACGCGCAGGACATCTGTGCTACTGATGCTGCTGGCAGAGGAGGACTGAAGGCACTCCACCGTAAGCTAGACCACAAGAGCTGATCTTGAGCTGATTGTGAACTGATCTTGAGCTGATCTTGAGCAATGAGGTAGGGAACCCTGAGAGCTTGAATGCCTCCACCACGGGCGCTTCACTGCCCCAGGAAAAACCACCTCGGCTGGGTACATCAATCAGGAGCCCTTCTGTATCTGCAGAGCAGAGCAGGTGGTGCCAGTCATTTCTTGGAGGGCTGTGTACATGCTGAAATTTAGTCCAGCATATTCCCCAAGCTGAAATAGTCCTATCAATTAGGCAGCCCATATGTCTACACCATAAAATAAATATCATCAAATATTTCCAAAGCAGAAGGTACAAGTACCCTATAACCTTAGACTGCGATGTAGCATTCACATTTCAGGAGAGACTGATTAAACCACACGGTATTTCATTAAAAATTTAAACTGGGGAAAGACTGTAGTGCAGTCTGTACTCAGCCAACTCTAAAACGCAATTTCTGGCCAGGGTTCAATACTAGAGCCCCAGGACCAGTAGATGTGTAACAATCTGATAACATAAAAAATCCAACGCCATATTTCACCAAAGGTAAGACATCCCTTTCGACATACGCTGCTTTCTTCCCAAGTGCAGCACTGAAAATTCTACTGAAACAGGCGTTGTTATGGTAACACACACCTGCAGTGGTTTTGACATTGGAAGAAGGATGCTTATGTTGAAAAGAACATCATACCTACAGTGAAACAGGGTGGTGGACCTTTAATAATATCATGTTGCATCGTATCATCTAGTCATGTGGCTCTCATGAAGGTCAATGGAATTGTGAACTCAGGGACAAGTGCACAAGACATTCTGGCCAAATATCTGGCACCCCCCTGCTCAAACAGATCTTTTAGCAAGACAATGATCCAAAGTAAAACTGAAAATCAAACAAGAAATGGTTAACTGACCACAAAATGACTGTTTTGCAATGGCCATCTCACTCTCCAGACTTGAGAATTTGTTATTTGAAATGCAGTCAGCAGTCTAGAAGTGCAGATTAAATGATCTGACGGATCTAGAAAGATTCTGCATGCAGAAATGGTTCCCTATATATATTTGCCAGTATCATAAATCACTACTGAAGACAGCTGAGTGATGTTATCCTGAAAGTTCTGAAAACGGGTGTGAATAAATATACTCAACATATCTTTTTGAAAGAAAAAAAAACGTCTTTGAATAACGATATTAGTATAAACAAATATTATTTTACATTTTATGAGCATACAATACAGCTCATTAGTTATGTAGCCTAGTTTATTTTACTCATATTACACACATTTGTTTTTTTATATTTATGAAGGATGTGAATCATTTTTAAGGGCATTAGATCAAAAGTGAGTGACTTTAGTTTTCTGAAACTTGTGTAATGTAAGGGAGGTATCACACACCAGTTCAATAGCTAAGCAGGAAAATACCTTCTCAGAACTGCTTGTGCCTAGCTGTCAGCACACAAAGATGTCTCCAAGTGATTAAAAACTTTTAATATATTATCCATTAAAGGTTAATGCTAAACTCCACAAGGGGCTAATCAAGTAGACTGGTCACATGTCTTCCTCTGCCATGTTTACTGCACCTAACAGCAGTCAAGCAGTACAAATGGATAGGAGGTATTGTACTCATTTACAGATTGTGGTTACAAATACGATATTTTTGCTAATACGATAACGCTATGAATCTTGTTGTTTAAAGGAAGTCGTCAAATGGCCGCAGGCCCGTTTAAGTCAGCTTGTGTGCTCTCCGACAGAACACTCATGAATTGCAGTCAGTGGCCTTTGGCCTCACTGTTAAAAAATGCTCTCTCCTTGAAGTGAACTTTCCAGTCAGTGCACAGGCAGTAGTGACCATGGCAGGGCAACAGGCAGCTCAGACCAGGTGGCTCAAGAAACACCTCCTGGTCTCCATCTACAACAGCACACCAGACTGCGGTAAATAACTCTGATAAACTCTTAACTCATCCATGGCATGGAATGGCAGGTAAAATGTTAGCCTTTCTTAAGGTCTTTGGGATCAGTGATCACGACATTGTGTTGCTTGGTTTAACATAGGTTATATAACCAGCATTAAAGAGAGGACATTTTCAATTACGTGTCAGCTACGTCTGATCTGCACTTCAAATGCCATGAATGAGTCATATCTTGATGAGTCAATGGTGTTTTTTGCTGAAAAACAATCAAGCTAAATTACATAAATCAAATCTGATGATATTTGAAACTGTGTCTGGTAAGGACAAACAACTTAAAGGGTGGAACTTTAAGGCATCACTTTTCACATTTCAAAATTACATAGTATAAAGTAAATTATGCAGGACACCTCTCTCTGTCCTATATGAAGAGTAAACACACACACACACACACACACACACACACACACATATATATATATATATATATATATATATATATTGTTAAGAAAGATGTCTTTTGAGGGCAGCCATTTGAAGAGTTGTGTATGTTTTATAAATTCAGGCCAAACACACCTAAAACACACCAGGACACCACACAGGCCACACAGGCTATATATCATTGCAATTCCAGCTGAGTTGCAATTACCCGTGTGTGTATGTGCGCGCTTATGTGTGTGAGAGAGAGAAAGAGAAAGAGAGAGAACTTGAATTCCCTGGTTCTAAAACACAAAACGTAGCTTCATTATTCTGGAAGCAAATCAGTAAATCAAGGGACAAGGATTAATTGGGTGCGACAGTGCGTTTTGCTTGCAGCTTGAGTTACATACAAGAAGGAGCTGGGCACTGGCGGCTTCACTTTGTTAAAGACGGGTTAGGTGGCCACCAGTGAACACTCACCATTACTCACAGCAGATGATCTCTGATTATGGTCGAAATAACGCTGGATTTGGCTTCTCCAAAACATATCGTCATGTTTAGCAACACCAGAACGCAGTAAATAAGCTTTCGTTTCAACATGAAAACAAAAAATTATTCAAGTGTTAGCTACTGCATTCCACCACTGTGATCTGCATTATTATTCCCAGCGTAATATTACCACCGGTACTGAATTGTGCCTCTATAACCAGCAAAGGAACCTTCCATTTTAAGAAACATCAGCATCTTTTGTCATGCAGCATTGACTAATCTTACTGTTTCTGTCATAAAATGTTACTCCAAAATATCAAAACTGTAGGCCGTGATTCTAATGACTGTTATCAGGGCGCGGTGATTACCGTTACCAGAATGTAGCTAATTACAGGAGACAAAATGTTTCTTACAAGGAGACTAACGTTAGCTAAAAGAAACATTCCAAGAGCTGTAGCTAGCTACAGCTAACGATAGAGGCGTAATATAAATCTAAATGTTCACGAGTACATTTAACAGTGCACGTTAACGGGATACGCGTATTTTTTCTGCAATGTGATTTAGCTAGCTACCATTACTGTCTCGTAATAACGAGCGTTCTGGCAGCGACCAACCTAGAGAGCTGAAAGCTAGCATTTAATAGCTAGCTGCCAGCTAATAGAAGCAAAACATCACAGATCGTGTGAATTTCCGTTCGAAATCAATACATACCAGCCGTAAGCCATACAAGAAGGCCTAAAGAGTCCATGGCGCATTTATGTAATCAGGTGAATTTTTACATTTAAGGCAATATCTAATTAATCGCAGGCGATCACTGCAGTTTGACAGCTTCATGCATCCCCTTGTTAAATTCCTCCCACCCTCTTTCCCAGCGCATTGTGGGAGCTGAATGCGCTCTGGTAGGTTGGAACATCTGGCACAGATGTTGGAAAATAAGATGCCATCATTGCCATGCTATGGGAACTGAAGATGTCTAGTCCAGTGCATGGTGCGCGCACATGGGACACCTCCTATATATCGGCTTAATTCGTAATCTAAAATCATTTAGTTCCACCTATTAATTAAACCGAATGCTTCGACCACACAGACAAACACTGCAAAGACTTTTCCTATTTAGTCAAATATAGGCTATTTTTGTCTTAGATCTGTCATTTGTCCGAACAGTTTTGCGTCATAAGTGAAAAAAATGTTTAACATACCACCTACAATAGGACTTTTTTCTCTGAGTTACAGAATTAGGTTTATAGCCATTCAGCCCTGCCAACACACTAATCGAACAATCATCATAATCACCCTTTCAAAACCCCAATGCATGAATCAGCGCATTATTTTATTAATAGGACTCAAGCTGAATGTTCTTTCTAAAGCTATCGTCAAATCAGTCTATTTTTATGGAAATATCCCGTGACTGTCCTGGGATTCTCTTGGAGTGTGCGGAACTCTTGCTTTTAATAGTGTCGTTTTTCTTTATCTCCTTGCAAAATGAAATTCAAGCAGGCATATTAGCCTACAAACAGAAACATTTTGCTTAGATCTCCCGTCAATAGTGTGAATAGTCCCCCTGAGATGGTAAATATTTGAAGGACGATATCTATGTTAAAGCAGCCTTAATCTTTCCTTATGATGAATAGAATACAATATAGAATTGAATCAACCACAGAGTTATAGAAGAGCAATGCATTTGGAATTACACATTTTTTAGCTCTGAGACTGGCTACATCAGCGATTATGTTTCAATTTTATAAACACATTTGTGTAAGTTTACCTATCCAGTGGGCGTCAACTGGCTGTACTAAAGTGTCTAAGATATGCTGAATAAATATTTGACATTAGCTTCTTATTAAATTTTGGTCTCATACAATAATATACATAATATATATATAAAACCACAATGATTGCTAAAGCAAAAATAACAAAAACAAGAGGCAAACAAAATAAACTTATTTAAGTCTGCATTTTTAATCCAGTGTACACAGGAAAAAATGAAGGACTAATTGCCACAAGCTGTGAAGAATTAAAAGTATGAGACAGCACTGCAACACTGGTATAGGTTCATTCTTGATACAATGTGAAGAAATTCATTTTCGCTGCTCAGCTCAGCTGAACAGTTATTATTAATTAATCTTTGTTTTGATCCAAAATGTGTATTTATTTATTTATTTATTTATCTATTTATTTTATTTTATTTTATTTTATTTATTTATTTGTTTTATTTTTGCTGCTTCTAGTGATTGTATGCAGTGAAATCTGAGTGTTTTCAAAGATCCCTTCCCCCAGCTCATATACCACAGGACCATAAAGAGGTCAGTGTGATAAAGACCATTAAAATCCTTTTAACCTCCTATGGTGCAGTGGAATGGACAGATGGCTGGGTCCACTTTGCTCATTGACAATGCAGCCCAACTAGATGACCATGACTCAAAAATCTGCGTAGTGTTTCCCTTTGTCAGTGAAAGTTCATTTTCTGATGGAAGGAAAGTCGTATTCTGGCACTGTGAAGTTTATCTTGTTCCTGGATGTCACAAGCATTTGACTATACAGGTATCCTGAATTCACGAGATTGCATGTCTTGGTGTGTTGCAAAGTGAACAGCTACACAGCTAAAAGTCCAGTGTTAATTAAACTTTAACAGTGTTAATTCATCTCGAACAGATAACATTTGGCCCCAAATGTTATCTGCTAAAGTTGAATAAGCACTGTTACAGTTGAATTATCACTAGACATTTTACTGTGTGCCTACTCTTTATTTATTATTTTTTATTCTTGTTCTTGTCGAATTTAGATGAAATATTCCTGTAGGAGTAAATTCGCCACACTGTCTTCATTTTCTGCTCTGGAGAGAAGCAGGTCTTTTTTGTAAGATTATTTTTAGGTTGCTTAGCAACATCATCAGACTGTAGGTTGTAGTGAAGTGGGGAAGCAGTCACATATCATACAATATATGGGGATTCCGCATTCACAGAATCTTTGCAGAAAAAAAAAAAACAATGCAAATATTGTGTGCGGATGTCATACTCATTGTGAAATATGCACAAGATGGAATGTTCCCATTTCAGTCACTGTATGGGAAGTGAAATGTAAACAGAATTTTTAACCTCTCAATCTGTTTGAGTTATACGCTAGCCGCATATTATCTCAATAGCCTACATTATTCTAACTACTTCACCAGCTCCTACCCCAAAGCTGAACTAATTTTGGGTCTCACAAATGTGCCCCCAGTATAATCCTTCTCCAGTGTAATCCTATATGTTTTAATCTTTTTAGCAGTGTATTTTTTTAACAATATTTTTTCAATGCTGCTGCCATTGTAGAAGCTTACCCCACTGGCTGAGAAGGAGCAAACCCATTACACTTGTTTGACAAAGCTTTCTTTCAGACCCGACTATGTCACATGCCTCCTTCAGCGTTCCATGTTTTAACTAAGGTTTCCAACATTCCACTTTTTTTATGGAGCATTTTCATAGAACAGTCCCATTTTATTGGTCTCACATTATCTTCAAAGAGATCCACATGGAACACATTTAGCTATGTATTTAATTATGTTACATGGTGTATACCAGACCCATATTAGCCTTGATCTAGGATTGAACTTCACGTTGGTTAAGTATCTTGTTGTAATGTATAATTTTTATTTTCAGCCCAGGTCGAAGCACCGTGTTTGAGTAAATAACCATTATCTGATGAAAACGAATACTTTCAGCTAACCGTTAAATGCATTTTAAACTGTTCTAAACATTTTACATCATACTGGAAACGTAGCCTATTTTATGTAAAAGCAAACTATTTGTCCTGTGTCCTGGATTAGAGCACATGAGTAGGCAACAACACAACCTTGAAGTCCCTGCATTTCTAGTCATGGTGTAGCCTAATACTGTAACTATTTTTTAAAGCATACACTATAGATGCAGGTATAGCATGTTATTAAATTAAATTCTAAATCGCAGACGTAGGTTATTTGCAAGATGTGCTCTGCCACTACGCTGCATTGAAAAAAATTAAAACAGCGTTGGTTAATTTTACATTGGTAAACAGTTAAATTAATATAGAATATTTGCAAACAGCTCACGTTATGCTCAGTACATATATATTTTAATTTTGCAACATATTTAGTCCAGCTAAATTATTGTGCTGTTATTATTCTAGACTGCAGTTCGTTAGAACATCTCCGTGCAGATTTATGGAACAAACCATTGGTAAGCAGAAGGTATAACACCTGTCACGCGTCTGTAAATATTTGGGGCGATGATTATTTTTAAAAGCAAACAATATGAATTTTTCAAACTAAATAATAGTCGTAGATAATATTTACCGGAATCTATTACCATGTTTATTCCACTGAAAAATACAGAATGTTACATTTTACTGACACCCCTATTGTGCGGGTGGCCGTGTCAACAATTGCCTGCAATGGCGTTGTCTAGCGGTGCTCAGACTAGGGCTTGTATGTCAAATTGTTTCAATTGGAGGGATAGTAGACTATGACTTGTAGAGGAAATGGACGCGGCTAAATGAAAGTGTGTACTAGGAGTGTATTTACTATGTACACATTATTCTACATTTGAACTCTACGACAAAATATGCCCATTTTGGATATTAAACATTTATCATAGCATCTCCTTTGAACGAGGCAAAGCACGTAAGTGACGCTTTTGTTTTGATCATTGTAGCAACAGCTATAGATAGTAGGCTATAGTTAACTTCTTCTTTTTTGAATACTTACTTAATAGGTTGGCAGTTGCATGTACACGGATAAATATATGATCCGAATTAATAGGAAATGCAGAGTGTCTGTTTTACAGCATACGTAACTACAATTTGTTTGAAATGTCGCTGGCTGTCATTTAATATGCTCTACGAGTCGATTTGCGTCTATTCGCTGTTTGTTCACTGTACCATACTCTGACTCATTGCATGTTATGCGTCGCTATTTTTACTGTCTGCAATTTTAAAGTTGACCCTGTATTGAATGCAACGATCAGAGTTAGATTTGATGTTTTATAAAACTTGATTGTTACCACTGTGGCAATTCGTAAACATATTATTTATAATCCTTATTTTTCCATTTCAACGTTGAAAACAGAGGGCAGCCTACGCTTGCAGAATGTTGCAATTTGACGTTTCTGTGACTTGCATCTGGTGAACGATGCTACGCAACAACAGCTGGGGACATGCATCTCCGACCTTTTTAATTTTGCTGATGATATGCAGACCGTATCTGCAAATACTTAAAACATCCCCGAGATAAATTCGGAGGCTGAGATGTAAACGTTTCGCCGGCGTCCGTTATAGTGCATTTTCAGTATAGCCAATGGTTCAGAACCTATGTTTGCAGCATATCGGAAACGCTGTTCAGTGCTTGTCTTTGGCATCACATACTGTACAGGTATTTAACCACGATTTTTTAAAATCTCGAAGGTCTGACAATGGTCACAAAGGTCCATATGTTCGCCTTGTTATAACCGAAGTAACGCAGGATGTTATAAAAATTCCCAGTAAAATCTTTGTGCGCTATGAGAATTTATGATTGTCTGTTTAAAGTATATCGTGTTTGTTGATCTTGTCGTCCGTCATTATTTAGGAAAGAGGTATATCCCGAAATACGTGTTTGTCATTTGTGCTTATAAGCAGATCGGAGGCTTTGGCTTCATACATAGATGATTATGCAGAATTCAATGGGGAGGCGCAGGAGAATCAGACCAAGCGGTGCCTCAAATGAAATGGGAAAATCAATCAGTGTGGACTCCAGACTGCAGAATGTGGATCAAGTTCATTTTATTTTTTGGAAGACTGAGTATGTCATAATCGGAATGTCTTGACACTTTCACAGTCCAATTTATCCACGAGCTTTGCGTAAAAGATAGTTTTTCGTTAAATTTAAGAGTCTTGTTCCTCGTAAATGCATTCAGTGATGGTACGGTGTGGTATTGTACATTTAAGTATTAATTTCTGAAATAAGCATGACTTTCTTTTCTTTTCAATGGATAAAGCAAGTGTGATGTAATACATATTGTCGTATTTCTAACATATATTTCTTGAATTATTGTAGATATTATGTTCCCCCTGAACAAAATGTGAGAGGCTGGATGATGGGAAGATGTGATATGTAAACCCAGCGATGCTGACATCTCCTCCGCCTTTAAAACAAACATGTTGAAGACGGAGGCTTCGGGGGAGCGTTCCAACCTCCGGAGTGCCTCGCCTCATCGGAACGCCTACAGGGCCGAGTTCCAGGCCTTGAAGAAGGCCTTCGACCAGCCCAGGCAGGATGGGGACCCGAAGCAGAAAGACCCGGAGCGCGCCAAGCAGCCGCGGGGCAGGCAGTACGGCACCCACGTCAGCCGGATTAAAAACATGTTCATGCAGATGGGGACTGACGGCCCAGTGCCCTCATCGAAAACTAATGTGGGAGAGGAGGCCTCGCCCCAGAAGCTGAGGAAGCCTACCAACTTTGTCAACCGGACGGACGGCTCGGTCATCAAGCTCCAGCCCACCGTCAGCGAGCGAGCGAGCGGCACCCACTCAAAGTTCTCAGAGACCAGGAAGCTTTTCGAACAGAGGGGGGCCTCGCAGTCCCCGGTCTACGCCTCCAGCCGGGACAAGAGAGGCTCGCACGAGCACCTGGACGAGTGGAGGGGGCCGCGCTCCAACAGGGGCAGCAACGACTCCCTGGACAGCCTGTGCTCCAGGACGGAGGCCGCGTCGCCCACGGTGAGCCAACTCAGCGCCGTGTTCGAGAACGCCGACCAGCACCAGGCCGGCGCTTTCCGCAGGAGCGCCAGCGGGCGGGCCCTGTGCTCCCCGGACGGGTTCCACCGCCCCGGCGACCTGAGCGAGGACGACGGCAGCTCCCTCCAGTCGCCGTCGCGCGCCGGTCGCAGGCACCGCGGCGGGCGGCCCGCGCTCCCCGTGTCCTCGTCCTCGGAGGACCTCCTCAGCCCCAGCCCGCTGTCGGAGGCGGTGGACGCCGGGCCGGGGTTCCCGGAGGCGCCCCCGCAGAAAGGGGAGGAGCCCGGGGACGGGAGGAGCGAGGAAAGGGGCGCCGCCGTTTCGGACAAATACGAGGAAGCCCACCGGCTGAGGCACGCGGGGACGGTCACGTCCACGGAAGCTGTGGGTGTCAGCACGGACTCGCCAGTGCGCACGGCCTCCGTTTGCACCGAGACCACGCCTGACGCAGCAGCCGGCGAGACAAACGAAGCCACAGGAGGCCGCCAGGCGGAGAATTCGACTCAGGTCACCGGCGGCGATGCTAAAGAACCCAGTGAGGAATACAGTGGCAACGAGAGGGTCATATTCAACGCCGACGGTGACGCTTGTTACCAAGGCTGGGGCGAAAGTTGCACAGACCCCGAAGACGAAGCGTATGGCGATGACGCCGCTTATTTCGACCCAGGCTCAGACATAAAGGAGATTGCTGGCTTACCTGAGGAGGAGGAAGAAGACGTCCCTAAAGGCAGAAAAATAAGATTTAGTACAGCTCCAATGACAGTAAGTCTTCTTGCTTTTATTATTCTTAAAAATGAAGTTGTTTCCAAAGAAAAACTATCTGAGGATACTTGCACACTATTTCTCCAGTTCAGGTATTATTTCGCCTTCAAAGGATCTAGCCTATATTTAGTCATTTTCTTGTTACATAAGAAGCATACTATTTAATGCAGACACTTGGAACTAATCAAATTGGTTCTTGAAAATGTGTCTTTAAATGGAACTTAGAAATAGTATGTGCATGGAGCAGTCTTACTGCACATTAACTTACTCTGGTAGAGATAGGTGCTCCTCTACGGCTGATCCAGGGTCAGTTGTGTGGGCCTGAAAATACCCAGAAGCACACCCACATCAAGAGTTTCCTCTCATTTAACTCACCCCCTGTTATAATGTTGTATTTGTGAAATTATCTGACTTTTAGTGGCATTGTGTCATCTCTTTCCCCTGACATTTTTACATTTCAAGCTACAGTTTTAAGTGTTAATTTGATCCTTGAACAGAACAAGAATCTTTGAATATCCCTATGTCATAAGCTACAGTAAATAACTCAAACAGCTTGCTCATGGCCTTGCATTTTAAGTAGTGAAGCTGGCTGTGCCCTGACTTGCTGTTTGAAGCCAGTTATTGCCTACTGGGGAGAGTGCACGGGAACGGTGACCTGTGAGTGAGTCAGCTGGCAGTGCTCCCAGTTGATTTTCGCACTTCCACAGTCCTGGCACATTGAACGCTTTCCATTTTTAATCCTGCTAACTCCCATTTCACAAGGATTCCATCTCCAGGTGTGAAATAGCGGTGATATGGATGTGGAGATATTCGTTTACTGATTTCTGGCCGTGGAGGAATTGATAATTACCACCTGCCAGGAGCTTAGGTTCCTTCTTTCTTCTTTTGAAATTATTTGAATGACCTTGCACTTCGTATCATTTTTTTGGGGCTGTAAAAAATCTCTATCCATCTGAATCCAGAGGGGTCCATAACTAACATATTTGTGTGCTAAGTGCTATTTAATTACGTGTTAAATTAACTGCACATTGCCATCACAAAATTTAATATGTTTTGATAATTAGCTCTTATGCATAAAAATGGAATATTCACCATAATATATAAAATGTTCATCTATCACCAATTGTTCAATCATAAAACATCAGGGGGTATTCCAGTGCTAATGGGGAACCTGTTTCCATTCTGTTAAGCCTCTTACCATGAGGAAGCAGTGTACTGTGTAGACTGAGGCTGTGTAAATTGGCCCATACCACCAGTAATATGCTGCCATTTTCAGCATTGGTTAGTGGTGTGAGGTCAGCAGGTAATGGCAGGATATAAAAGTATATGTATATAGATATGACCTTTATTTTTGTGCCATGTCTCAGTAGTATTAACTGTACTGAAGCCCCCTGTAAAATATAAGTTGTTTACTACTGCACCATGTGTTTTTGGTCGCAGCTAACAGGCTTTTGTTTTGTGGATCAAAAGCAATACAAGCCACAAGTCCGCAGGTTTGAAATTGATCTTATCAACGCTGAGCAATGGACTGGAGCCCGTCGCCCTACTTTTTTCACAAAAAGTGGTGTTAAATCGCTAATCCCTGACAAAACTGAAATCGTTTGAAAGTCACCGCATGGTGAGTGTAGCTTGAAGAAAAAGGTCAGCTACTCCCCGTACATTTTTAGCATATTTTATATTCTTAGAATACCTTAATCAGATCATATTCCCATGCTATGCAAAATTAATTTGAGGTTTAGCTCACTAATTATCAACTTATTATACAGGTCTCAGTGATCCAAGGCTGTAATGTAGCTGGTGTGATGTATAGCAATTGAACAATACAAAAACCAGCAATGCTTTCCATTTTGCACTGTATGTTTGATGATGCATGAACGTTTTTTGGATCGGTAATACTAGTCAGGATGTAGCTATGCCTTCAGGGAAGACCAATGTCAATGCTGATTGGGCAATTAGAGAGAAGGTAAATTACCCATTTATTCTGTGTAAATTTCTTATTTTCATCTTATTCTGTGAGCACAATTATAGAATAGCATCAGGTATTTTTCTTCCAGGCAAGGTGTGGTGGAATATATAACTGAGGCAGGAATTTTCCAAATGTGGGATGAACAAAAAGAGCTCTAATCTCTGACTATTCTTAGGAATTCTGAAAGAAACATATTACATATCATTAACGTATTACAGAAGATATCCTTGTACTGGGATAACCCCGAAGAAGACCCTTACGGTTTGACTAGGAAAAAGACAAAGCCAAAGCACTTGAAATGAAATGATCTGGTTAATGTTACTTAATAATTACTTTGGTGATATTTCTTGGTGTCTCTCAAAGCCAGTGAATCATTTCAAAATCTAAGCTGTTAAAACTTTAATTAATATAGAAATCTTTTGCAGACCGTCATCCAAGCAGGCTCTCATACAGTACTTGTAGTGATAAAGCACTAAATGTTTTTTTTTCATTCTGAAAAAGTTAGAATTCCTCACATATGTTAAACTTGCGTGTCACTACCGATGGAAATCCTCTCCATCTGAAGGCTTGAGAAACATGCCTTCATTTTGGTGCTCGCAGCATTCGATAAACTCCAATTCATTAGATAAAGTAAATATATAACTCTAACACAAAATAACATAAAAGATACCAAACATTGTTTTAATAATGTAATTTCCCCACTTGTAATGTAATTTCCATGATAAGGTTTTATTATGCAAAAATGAGACTATTGATTAAAAAAGGAAACGCATGCTCTTACTAATATTGCAGGGATATTTTCAGTCTGTTGACGTGCTTTAAATGCAGTGTGGTCCAATTCTCAGAATGCCTTTTTACTGATTTCTCAAGCTTCCAGACCCAAACCCTGTGGGTTGAACTCTGAACTCTGAGGGCGATGTTTGTGAAGGACAGCCCGGGATCGACCCTGTGGATCTGATTGTACAGGCCGGCGTGGCATGGTGCGGTGCGGTGCGGTGCGGTGCGGTGCGGTGCGGTGTGGGGCTCTGGCTCTGGGTCCTGACTCCCCTCCTGCTGACTCAGTCGGCCCTGAGAGGCGGTTCTGCGGCCGAGCGGAGAGAGGGAGGGCCGGTCCCTCAGTGCCGAGCTGCGCACGCTCCTTCAGAAGGGCCCTGTCCTGTCACGCTCTCTGTCACATGATAAACACATCGACAGATCTGCGCAGAATGGTGTGTCAAACACTTAATAGTCCTGGTGGATTCTCTTAGCAAGAGTAACTTACAGGGCCAACATGGTAGGATATGTAAAGTCATAATAATAATAATAATAATAATAATAATAATAATAATAATAATTCACATCGTGTTTTTCATGCAATGTCCTGAGTTCAAATTAAAAAACAGGCATCAGAACAGCAGACAAATATCTAATCACAAGACAGTGTACAGATACAGGAATGACAAAACAAAAGTTAAAACACAGTATACAATAAGTTGTACAGTGCCTACAAGATAAAGCATAAGAATGCAAAGTTACCATGTTTTTAAAATCGCTTTAAAAAATTGGGAGTAATTTCAAAGAATTCACCACCAGCCTTGCTGAAGGAACAATAAGGAAGCCCTGAACAGATGATCCAAACTGCTTCTCTGGCTTGTGGGGTACTACTGTTAATGTTTGACTGTTGAAGAGCTAAGCTATGTCGTGCTTTACCAATCAATACAATCATAAAATCCATTTTACTACTGTAAAGTGCTCGTCATAATTTATGCATTGCAAGGGCAGGGTTACAGAAGAATAAATTATACATTAAGTAGGATCATAAAGCATCATGCTAAACAGTATACAACAGGATGCAAGCATGTAAGTGCCAGGTTTTTGAATAATAAGAATAGTCAGAGCTATAGTTTCAGTTGCATGAACATTCACTGTTCTTAAAGAGCCTAATTACGGAATCTTTATGTCCTACAAATAGTACAACATAGGCCTACATTTTGCCCTTTGATATTTCAGTCCTTTGAGCTAGAAAATGAATCGCAGGCCTTTACTTTTCTCCCACTTTGATATGCTCAGTCATATAAATCTCATGGCTGCGATGTGCTTTGTCAGTTTGGTGTTCTGCCAGCCACTGGCTTCTTCTTTCCTCTGCTGCCCACCAGTTCTGCCACCCATTGGAGGAGTGTGCTTCATGCACAGCACAGTCTGAGTGGTCAGGTGAGCTGCTCTTGGACAATGATCTAACAACAACCCTGCTAGCCAAAAACGCTCCCTGGGCAACGCTGTGACCAATTAGGCTTGTGGGCCATTGGTCACAGTTGGCGCTGGCACAGTCGGTAACTCAAAACTGAACCCTAGGGTGCATCCACTCTGGAAACGAATTCTTTGGCTGGCCGCTGCATTTGGCACTTTCATGTTGGGAGCAGTTATTAATGTAGTTATTTTCGTATTTTAGAAAGTCTGCATTAAGGCTGTAGAGATTTTCAAATCCCACTCCAACTTTATTCAAAATAAAGTTTATAGGTCATTCTCTTGGCCTTGAGTCGTTGTTGTGTTGTATTCTGCAGTCAAGCATTCATTTCTGTGGCTCCAAGAAGCTTGTACTGAGGTTACCTAATGTGCACCTAATGAAATTTGAGGGTTTTGTGGAGCTCTTATCCTTATGTGTTTAGAACATGTCCTTGGCTCTTTAAAGCTGTCACTGAATGCTTGAGCGAGACATTATTCAAGTCAGTCTTCTGGGATATTATGAAAGATTTGTGTCTATGTATGAACTCACAATGGCTCACTAACTGCTTATGTTGCTGTCAAATTCAAAGTTGTAGAAAACTGTACAAGATCAGATTTCAATGGTGAAGCAGCCTCGATCACGCTGCACAGATGTTCCACCAATCGTGGTGAACGGACACGCTGTCGTGTCACGTCTGTCATGTGAGGTCATTTTCCATCACCGAGAGGGAACTGAAAGCAGGTCCCGAGGGTTTCATTTTAGGCCCAGACCGCAACGCCATTATCAATACTGTTAGCCGCGTCCTTCCCCGTGCATTATTAATAACCGGGGTGGTTTTGTTTTGATCATTTCGCCGACATCTGACCTTCTTGGCTGAATTTTTTACGATTCGGGAAACACAAAACGGCCTGGCGGTCTGAAC
The DNA here is from genome assembly GCF_013347855.1 of Anguilla anguilla. Lineage (NCBI taxonomy): Eukaryota > Metazoa > Chordata > Actinopteri > Anguilliformes > Anguillidae > Anguilla > Anguilla anguilla. The sequence continues at coordinate 38,719,318 of NC_049208.1, read as the reverse complement.
CCGGTCGATTCCGACGGTTCGTATCAGGCGTTCCACCCTCCTGATGTGATATCAGCCCGCTGAAGCATCCCGCATTGTTCTGAGAGCGTGCCCGGCTGCAGGCAGGAGCATTCAGAAAGTGCCACAGTGGCCTGCATTGTGGCGAAGTGCGTTCCCCTTCCCCAGCTGAGAATTTGGCTCGCCAGTTAGACCAGCCGCACAGTCAGATGTACGGCAGCCTGCGGGGTATTGACTGGAGCGCTGGATTATGTGCCCAGGTTCGTAGGCCATAGCTGGCATATGTACAATACAGATAATCACTCAGATAATCAGCAGGTAGTTCACCTAAATAACTTCAGTACAAACCCACCTTTATGAATTGGTTATGAAATATACAACGTTCTGTAGTGAAATGGTAAACATTGAAAGCTGTTGTTGTCTTGGATATGGGCATCTAATAATAATAATAGTAATAATAATAATAATAATATGTCCTTTTCTGTTAGTAATGCATGAAAACCAGTGTTATTGTTAGCAATATCATTATTGTATTATGAATAATGTACCATGAAGCTTCATGTTGCTACTGAATAATTTGATTTGGCTTGGGGGATGGAAACTTTACATTGTGCGTAGTTGGAGTCATGTGTGAAAAGACATTGCCCACGTGAGTTTGGTGAAAAGAGTGTGTGGAATGAAAGAATCCGTTGTTGTTTTCGTCCGTTTATTCTTTGCCTCTGCTCTGAAAGAGCTCCCTCTTGCCGCACACGTGGGCCATTTGTTGGCTGGAGTCATGGCACCCAATTATAATCTACCATAACAGGATTTGAAAATGCATTCTTTGGCAGATAAGCCACCTACAGAGTCAGCAATTTGTTGCGTGAAAAAAAAATCCGAAGCAAATTTCTCAATTCTGTTTTTTTTTTTCTGTCCCGGATGTCAAAAGGTCGGCAGACACAGATGGAAAAGCTGGCTTTTTTTGGTACAGTTGCAAGTTCTACACATTTCACATTCACCAAAATATCCTCTCTCACTAGAGTCTGACTTGTCAAACTAGAATGCTAAAAAATGTATTTCTGTCCTTACTGATGCCTGAAGAATATGAACATCAGATATGCGCTCCGCTCCAATGTGAGAGCCAGCACAGAAAAATGACATACTGTAAATTGAAACACAAAACTTTAAGATGCATGTGTCATCATAGTTTGAAGCTAACTCTTTATTTTTAACACATTCAGTCAAAGTCAAAGTCAATGTGTTTTTATTTGTCAAGTGCACAGTATAACACAGGTCATTCTGAGCAAAGAAATTCTTGTGACATGGCAGGCAGCAACTACGTAGAAGCAAGAGCAAAATATCTAAAATATCTAAAATATATCAAAGAAATATCACACATAATAAAAATACACATAATATTAAACATAGTGTTAAATATTAACAGCAAATAAGTACCAGCCTGTACAGATGGGGGATATGGACAGTGGGAATAGCAGTATTAAATATTTAAATATTAACCATATATAAAGTGCAGGAGTGCTGATGAATATGTGCATAAGATTGTACATTGAACGTACATAGCATACACAGGAGGACATGTGATCAATGTGATCCCAGGGATTTATGTTGCTGGTTGAGAAGCCTGATGGCCTGAGGGAAAAAACTGTTTGTGAGTCCACACACAGTCAAGAGAATGTAGCTCGGTTGAGGGAAACGTACGCTGCGGTTTTCAACGTGCTGAAAAGATGCACTGGCACACTGCAAAAGCCCCACGTCAAGGGCAACTCTTAAAGGGCCACGCCGCCAGGGCCCTCTTGTCCCTCTACTCTGAAACAGCATGGCACCTACTCTCTGGCAGGGCAAGGCACAAAGTGGCGTTTGATACCCACGGAAGAGGTGGCTGGCATTAATAGCAGATGCCGTGCTGTGGCGTCCTCAGGCAGGGGGGCCCCCTCACGCCCACCACCCCGCCTTTTTCAAAATCAGTTGAATATGGCATACTTTAAAAAGTAGGGCTGCAGGGAAATACCACAAATGCTGAAGAAGAGACTTCTCTTTACCGCGGGGGTTACTGAGGAAGAGTTGAAAAAGACCATTTTGTGGAAGTGGGAGTGAGAGTGCGAGCGTGGGCGTGAGCCTGGCAGATGAACTGTCACTCTTCTGCTGTCCTCAAAACTGGGCGGTCCTCTTGAGCCAGTGCGCAGCCAGCAGCCCCGGCTCGTGGAGAACATTCTCAAACAGAATCCCGGGACAAGACAGCCGTGCTCGTGGAGAACATTCTCAAACAGAATCCCGGGACAGGACTGCCGGGGGAAATGTGCGGCGTGGAGGAGAACCGCGTGCGGTAAAGTGTGTTTGTCGAGCGTGGTGCTCACGAGGCGGCGTTGGCCTGAAGAAACCCCGTCTCCTTCCTCTCATTGTTAATGACTCAGGGATCCTGCGATGCGGCGAGCGGGCGAAAGCGTTCAGAGAAAGATTAATGCGCAGATCAATCACCCCCTTTTTTTTTTACTCGTCTCTCAATTTGGAACGCCGATATGCCCTCCCGGCTGCTGAGAGCCTCTGCCATAAACTTGGGGAGAGCAGACAAGCATGCATGTCCTCGGAAGCACATTCACCCTCGCTCTGCTTTTTTTAATGTGATAGCAGCCATTATGACAGAGGGCTGCAGTTTCCGCGCGGTTGGCGCGGGTGGACAGCGGGCACCGGATCAACCAGAGGAGGCGCTCTTCCTTCATGAAGTGGGGTTAAACACCTGCAGAGTGACATCCCTTCCTTGCTCTGTGGTGCTGTGCGTCTTCTGACGCAACACCAGTCACAGTCAGTACCGACACAGTCAAGTTCTGGATCAGAAGGAGGACTAGCGCTTTCCCTTGACGAGAAGCCCTACAGCAGCCCCTTCATAGAGTGAGACTGGCTTAAGTGCACAAATACAGTACATACATTGGCTTCGGAAAATATTCAGACCCCTTCACTTTTTTTCCAAAATTTGTTCTGTTCTGGATTTCATTTTGGCATCAGTTTACACACAGTACCCCATAATGACAAAGTGAAAGCATGTTTTTAGAAATGTTTGCAAATGTATTAAAATTGATATACAGAAATACGTCTGAGGCCGCTGTACTGTATAATATACAGTGCATATCGAATTGAAGGAACGATTTGAAAAGCTGGTTGATGATAGAAAGACGGGCACGTGGCTCTGTGTTTTTTGGGTGTCAGCCGTCAGCAGCATCAGTCCTCTGCTTTAGACAGAGAGGGGGATTTCAGTGGCAGAACTGGGCTGATGGGGCAAGATAAGGTAGAAGCGCGGAGCAGTGGGAGCCATCATGCGTCTGTAGTTGTGCTGGCTCAGAATCTTGGGGTTTGGCAAACAGCATGAATGCCTCCTGATCGGCACTCCCCCGTATCGCAGCGGTGTGTGTTACTGAATCTCCCAGCTGCCTTCCTCCAATCAAATCCTCATCTCCTCGTATAGCGGCGGTGTATGTTACTAAATTTCCCAGCTGATTTACGACAGTCAAAACCTCATCGCTCACCACCTCATCTCATGAGCTTATAAACATATTTACTGCTGTCAACAAAATGTCTGCCTGGCGGATGGCTATGCCATTCAATACCCTATATACAGTAGTAACCACCCATGTCCATGGTATTTTGAAATGGTACACCCTAATGATTAGAATAAGACAGACTCAAAAGACTGATGACTGTAACATTACCAAAGTACACAGGGTCCAGAAACTGGGAACCAGGTTCAAAAAAACAAAACTGAAACTGAACATGGTGTGGTTCTATGACAGATGGCAAATAAGGGTATTGCTGTCATTCTGATAATGAAATCATACCATTTTTCAAGGAAATTGCATTAGACTATCATGATACAAAAAAAGGTAAATGATATGTTGCTATGTTTCATTTACAGCTTGGTTTGATACATTCCCTTACTTACAGTCCAAACCAGTCACCAGAGCAGGTACCTGTCCACTAGGATTCCTTAATTTCTCTTATCCTCCAGAGCCAGCTCCTGGCCACTGGTCTGTGTCACTGTTTATCCAGTATCTAGAATGACTTCAAAGACCATCAAGACAAGATACACTAATTGTAACAAGGGAAACACAGAATAGCTTATCATAGAGCAACACAGAATGGCTCAGAGAACATCAGCAATTGACTATTGTGTTGAAAAACAGTGATTAAGTACAGTATGCGACTGTTGTCATGTTCTCAATGCATTTTTATCTCAACAATGATAATAAAGGTAACATTACATAAGAATGTACACATATTGTAGTTCTTAACAAGCATCCATTTAGGGAAATACTTTTGGTACTATAAGAAGGATGAAATTCTGATGTGACTTTGGGATGTTCAGCTACTGAGAGGGCCTGTTAAGATGAGAAAGGTAACTGAGCGGAGAGCTTCTATCAGGTCTACAGACGGATTGCAGGTATAGTTGACTGCCTTTGACAGCCTGGTAGAGGGCTGAATCATCCAGGCCTTAGATGTTATACAGGCTGGGATCAATAGCCAATAACAAAAGGCTGAGGGGGAGTAGCAAGCCATGGACATGTTTTAACTAAACACCAGTCAGTCACAGAAGATCTGTGGTTATCCAAGTGGAAGTAGCTGGACCAGGGCCTGGACCAGCAGCTGTGTTGAGTAGGTGGTGAGGGCCAGGAGCTTTCTATTTGTGTAACTGAAGACTAGCAACAGAAGCTGGTCACTGACGAGATGCTGAGGGTGAAAAAGAGCTTGCTATCAAAGTGGGTATGAGAGATTCTGCAAACTCACCAGATGGTCAGCTTTGTATTCTTTATATATTTAAAGGTCTGTTTCTGTGCTCTTGGAATGGAAACATTCTAGTTGTAATATAGCACCAGGAACTGTCCAAAACGGTCCCATTCTCTGTGGGAATGAGACGGCTCTTGGCAGACTAGAAGATGCAGGAGATTCTCTGGTCCCTGTGTCTTGGCTGGTGAAGATGTCCATCTGAAGTGTCATCAGTGACTGCACGTGGCAGCCCTTCACATTGGAGTGGACCACATATCTCTGGCTCTGATACGAATTGAAGTGGCTGTTTATATTTGAGGAGATGAATGAAGTCCCACTCATAAATCAAGAGCGCTGATGTTATACTAATTTCTAGCAACCTGTTTGTCTTTGGGACGATATCACTGTGAGACAGAGATCCTACTTGCGATTCTTGGTCTATAGCAGGCTTCTTCCACAGACTAACCAGATGGGCAGCTTTGTATGATGAACATTGAAAGTAAAGTTGGTTCAAATTTTAATATGGCACCAGAAAGCATAACACATTATTGAGTAAGGATGAAGGAAGGATGTAGAGCATGCATGGGCTAACCATCTGCTTTCTGTAGAGATTGTGTGGCAATACAAAGCGTCTTGGCAGAGTGGGAGGGGTACAGTGTACAGTAGAACTACTCAGGGTTACAGAAAGATGCAGGCTCTGGCTTGTAGGTAAAGTATGGTTGCTTCAGACAGCCTGACATTCAGGTATTGGTTTGTCATCCAGGTATAGATCTCCATTACACTTATGTTAATTGGAGGCATGGCTGAATTTTCATTTACACAAATATTTGACATTGAGATCATTAATTAATTGCTTGGATTCCTTAATATGCTTGCTAAATTAAAAAATCCAGTTTCTTCTTTCTCTTTGTTTATTGCAGGAGAGTTGATGAACTTTACATAAAATTCTAAATAGAATGTTCTTTGGCAGAAATCAAGTCAGTTTTAGTGACATAGGAGTAGAAGGGGAAAATCCACAGTCAGAAATAACAGATCCAAGCGGCGTGACGTGAAAGGAAACCAGCCTGACCATGGTCTGACAGAGCAGTCCAGTTGTGGTACAGATCGGTTAGGAAGACAGCGCAGAAGCAGCACGTTAAGTACATTGACAGAGGACATTGATCCCCCATGTGAAACAGGAGATCTGCAAGGCCTAGTTTGAGGTGGTGGTGGAGGTGCACTGTGCTGTATGAGCCTGTACATGTGGGTGTGTCAATCGCTTGCAGACGTTTGTCTGGGCTTGAGCGGCAGCCAACAGCAGCAGCATCGGAGAGGCTGCAGTGCCGCGGTGACTAAATCTAAGAGAGGCGGTTGGCACTTCCTCCACCGCGAAACTCCTCCGCCCAGAAGGTTTGTCTCTGTCTCTTTCTTGCGGAGGCCCCTCCTGGTGCACAGGAAGTCATGTGACACCCCCCCCCCCAAACCCCCCCCATCCCCGGACTCTGCAGTGGAGGCCCTTGTGGGGCTGTCAAAACTGAGGTGCAAACAGAGCGCGTTCTCCATTCTTTATAGCGGGGGAAGGCACACCTATTGGCAGAATTTCAAACCCCACATGACACCAAACACCCTCAAGGTCAAACACTCTCAGGTCTTTTTCCCATGGCGTGCAGGAACGGCCGCCATGGGCTATGCATGGCAAATTGTGGTCACTCACTCACTCACTCACTCACTCACTCATGGACAACCTGAGAGGGACGTTTGGTGGGATGCATGCGCAGGTGGTGCTTCCTTTAGTAGGATGCATGCGCAGGTGCATCTCCCAAAATCATCGCTTCGAACGGCACAAGTTTTTTAAGCACAGCTTTATTGCCTAATGTTACTTTAGCTAACCCTAACATGTTAGTGTTTCGCCTACTTCAGTTAACCTAGTTAATGCGTACCACCGATACAGATGTATGGACACACGGAGGACAACAAATAACGTTACAGAGATGAGGACATGCCATAGCTATCTAGCTATATATAGTTAGCCAAGTTTTACTCATGACACTTTGTACAGGTGCGCCGTGGGTCTGGACAGTTTCGTGCTTGTTCCTCAGAAAGCCAGAACACATATTGATTCAAAGCCTGTTTCATACCAGTAGTGCTAATTCACAGCCCAGTGGTGCAATCTTTTGTGTGGTAAATAAGCACATCGTTGATGACACTAAATGATTGATGATGTGGATTTTACTGAGATAAAGCTTTTGTGGGGAGCTCTCCTACGTTGCCATGGTTCAGCAGTAAGGCATGATCTAGCTGCTGACTTCAGTTTCTCTGTGTTTGTGGCCTTGGTTGTATTTTCCTGTAAAACTATGCTCATATGAATTCCTTTCCTTTCCATGGATTCAATTGACATTAAATGGTGAGCAATAGGAATACCATATTATAGTGCATAATGCTCTTGTTAGCGAGAAGATGATTACAGTTGCATGTCTACAGTAACATGGAAGATGGAGGAGATTCTCTGGTCTGGTCATTAGTCATTAGTGACCCAACGGCGCATGGCAGCCCCTAACAGCGGAGAGGACAGAAAATCGGTTGTGCTGATATTAATTTAAGTGGATGTTTACATTTCAGGAGATGAATGAAGTTGTGGCCTTCCTGCTCACAAATCAAGAGCCACAGCATTAGCCGTTAATCTCATTTCTAATTACCTCTGGGTGTTTGGGGCAGAATTGCTGCAGGACAAAGACACGTACATGCGATTTGTGGTGGTCTACAGTGGAGATATTCAGCTCTTTCCTCATGGGGGCTAAATCTTTTTAAAAGTAATGCATCCAGGCCAAACATTTTCCACCTGCTGTTTAGACTTAAGGGTGCAGACCCTTAAGGAAGGCAAGAGCCGAAACGAGGAGTTTTTAAAAATTATTGATCGCTATGCAACCTCTTTGTCTTTACCATCTGATATTAATATGTACTGTACATACATGTCTGTAAATGAAGTAGATGGTTTTTAAATTGTGCTAACTGTTAGTTAATATTCTGTCATTAGTGGGAGGTATGCAGACAGTGTGCAGATGCAGGCAAGATGCTTTTTTTTCTAAAGGGACGAGAGTATGTCTGTCTGTGGCGGGCCAAATGTACCTCTTGTGAGGCCAGTTGAATAGCCCTGGTCTGTAATTGATGGTCTCCCATTAAAAGCACAACTATGTCAAGTAATGATAATGCGGCCTTGTTCATTGGAGCTGTTCATTTTGTGTGTCCAGGTTTTTAACACGTACTCGAATGAGGATTACGATCGGAGAAACGAGGAGGTGGATCCGGTGGCTTCATCCGCAGAGTACGAGCTGGAAAAGAGAGTGGAAAAGCTGGAACTTTTCCCTGTCGAGCTTGAAAAAGGTAAACTCGTCTACTTTCACCTGTTCCACCCACACAGCATCCTAGCGTGACCGAACATGTCTGACATTGCCTGCTTTGCATCAGGTCTCTGCTGAGGGCTCTGCTTGAGTTGTGATTCTGTGCCATGACTCATTTAGCTTGGAGGAAAAACACATATCATTGATGATGTAAATATAACAGTGTCAGAATGCATGCACACATCCACAGTATCTGTGTCTGTTTATTCATCCATTTATCCACTTTCAGAAAGCTGTTTATGACATAAGCGCACACACACACACACGTGTGCCCACATGCACACACACACACACACACACACACACGTAAACTCGAAAACTAACACTCACACAGACTCACACACTTCAGTGCACATACACACGGACACAGATGCACACATACACACACACACACACTGAAGCTGTTGTTTATGGGCTGTGCTCAGACGATGACGGGCTGGGGATCAGCATCATCGGAATGGGCGTGGGCGCCGATGCCGGCCTGGAGAAGCTGGGGATTTTCGTCAAGACCGTCATCGAGGGAGGGGCCGCCGAGAGAGACGGCAGGTGAGGGCGCTCGCTCGCTGTCTGCCAACCCCCCCCCCCCAGGGAGCCAAGGATTTACAGAGCGCCAGGGGTGGGGATTAGAGCAGGGAGGACAGGAGCAAAGCTTTCAGACGTTTCGGAGGCGACGAACCAGCCAATCACTGACAAGACTAAATAGGGGATTATCACAGCCACAGAAATGTAACAGGAATCAGTCCTGGGGGGGTTACACTAAAACTGTAGTATAGCAGTAGTGTAACACAGTGGTGAGAGAAATGGACTTGCAACTTGTAGGCTGTAGGTTTGATTCCCAAGTGGAGCACTGCTGTACCCTTCAGCATGGTATTTAACTGCCATTGCTTCAGTAAAAATATCCAAACGTACAAATGGATTGCATGCAAAGAAAGCAAACTGTGTGAACTGCTCTGGATGACAAATATCTAAATATCTGCTAAATATCTAAAATGTACAACACAGGAATTTGCAGCACTTTTGCATGACCATATGTTTAATATAGCAGCATTTTATATTGGTATACTTTGCATTTTCATTGTGTTGCGAACAATTTATGCATCTGTACTGATGCTTATCTTGCCTTGCGCTGTTCTGTAGAATCAGATGATCTGGATAAGACTGCTGGCTAAATGAATAAATGTCACTGTAAACAGTGAACGTTCTGTTGAATAATTAAACAGTTGAAGAGCTTGATACAGGAAAATATTGTTTGTTTTTGTGGAACTCCTGATCATGCAGAACACTTGTGGGCATTGAGCAAGAAGTATTGCAGTGTATTGACAGAAGCACTATTAGCAGGCTGGTTGGTCTGAATGGAAAACATTAGCTGTTCGAACTTTGCCTCCATTATTAAATCTCTGGCTGGCAGGAACCGGGTTGTGCCACAGGAAAGAGCAGTGTGGAGTAATTGTAGTGCTAGCTTAAGCAGGTCAAGTCATGTCAGGTTTCTGGCCTGTAAATGTTTGTAGCCAATTGGAAACATTGAAAGGTTTTTGCGCTAGCTTGCAGTGAATGCAAATTAATAAATGTGGTTCCTGTGGGCTGCTAGATGGCCTCCCATGGTCAGATATTAAAACGGAACTGTGCCATTATTGTGGTCCCAGCCCCACAGAAGGACTTGTGGTGCCAACCTGACAAATAAAATGTTATGTAATAGAGGTTTTCAGCTGGTGGACTGCCCCCGTTTCACTGCGTACAGGAAGTGGACTCTTCTGTTTCTAAGAAGAACTGAAAATGAGCAAGAGCTGGCAGCCTGCTCTTCAGAGGAAGTAGTGTGTACTTGCTAGCACTTTCCCAAATCATCTTAAATGTGATTGGGCATTTAAAATTCAAACAAAGAGGAAAAAATGTGGCCAATAATAAATAATATTTAACAAGGAATGAATTTATGTAACTGCAAAAAGTTGGACCCATTTGTCCGTGTTCTGACTCAATAGTAATACTACCAGTAATGATAATACGTTTTTATTTATGTATATAAATGTTTTTATGTGTGTGTTTATATATGTGTTTTCCTGTTGGTTGCTGTGGGTGCTACTTGATTTAAACACAATGACATATTCAGATTATCTGAGGAGGTACGGAAATTGGTCTCTGAAATGATGGCTTTGTCATTATCAAATCTTCTTCCTCTTAATGAGTGCTTCGATTTCGGAAATGCGATTGTTATTCTTCTCTGCTGTTTGCAATTTTGAATCCCCCAGCTTCCCAGACCCCGGACCAGCACCATAAAATAGCGTTTGTTTCCTTCGATTAGCCGCAGGGCTGTCGCAAGCCTCGGGCACTACATGACTCGTTCCTGCTAGCATACAGGCTTCTGAAGCTAATTTCTTCTGTCTGTTGGGCGTTTCAATTAAAGTTGACCACCACTGGGCATTGTGGTCATTGGACCCCGAGTGTCAGTTATCTTTAACATTCTGTGGAGGTTTGTCATTTATAGCCCACTGTTCAAAATAATGGCCGTGATGATACCAGAGCCATGTTAAAAAATCAGACTAGATTCATGGTGTGATAACAGCCCTCAAACATAGAAAGTTCCTGACTGATCTATGCATGGAACGGAAGCTGGCTAATCAAGCGATGCTTGCTCAGCATTTTGCTGGCCTTGTCATTTCTGACCTGAGACTGATTCCCGTGCCGCAGGATCAAGGTTAATGACCAGATTGTGGAGGTGGACGGGACCAGTCTGGTAGGGGTCACCCAGAGCTTCGCCGCAACCGTCCTGAGGAACACGCAGGGCGTGGTCAGGTGAGAAACGCACATCGTCGACACAAGCTCATATGCACATGTATGTGGATACGGGAGACAGTTGCTATTTGTAGACACATATAGATCCATGCAAACCTTCTTTGGGTTATGATGAACATTATTGTCTCCTAAACTGTGCTATGGCCTCTTATTGAAGGTACTATACAATACACTTCACCATTCATGAAATTTTAAGCAAAAGCACAGTACTAAAGTACATACACATTTGAACATTATATAAACATTTGTAAGCAAGTGATATGATCTCTGGAGTACCCTGTTTTAACTGTAACCGATTCTTCTCCAAAAGCATTGTTACAAAGAACAAATCAAATACTAAAGTACGTACACATTTGCACATTATATAAACATGTCTAAACAAGTGACAGGATCTCTGGAGTACCCTGTTTTAACTGTAACCTACTCTTTGTCTTTATAGAAAAGCATATGAATTCATATGGTAGAACTGAGACAGAAGTGATAGGGATAAGAATGCATTCTAGCATTGATTATGCTTAGGAGCATGGCCTCCTCAAATTAGGAGATGCACACAAGAGGCTTAAGTCTCTACACTGATCCAGTTAAGTAGTGAATTAGATTTGGATTCAACTACACACCAGCACACTGCAGCACTTAAAGATGCAGTATGTAATTTTGTTTTGGAACGCTTTGTTAATTTGCTTGAATTTCCTTCACATCCTGACAGATATAAATAAATTAAAAGCTCTAAGAAAAAAATCTGGTCTCTCTGACTGCCCCGGGCTCTGTAATCAGCCACTGAAAATGTATCGGTGCCTGAATCTTGACAGCCAAACAGGACAACTCTCTGCAAGGAGGCTTCCCAAACTGCCTGTCACAGCGCTGCCAGAGCAGGTAGGGCGGGGCTATACAGTTAAGAGCAGAGAAGAAATACTGCAGAGACAGTGCTAAAATCTCGACCTCCAAACAACGCAACACTCTGGTAGTACCTTGTCAAAGTATATTTTTACTCTGAATTTGACATTAAGACATACAGATAATGAAAGCCAGGGCACAATGCAGTCACTAAGCGTGACTGGTGACAAATGGCTGTAGATATGGTCTCAGTAGTCAAACGAAACTTCGGTGCTAGCTTGTCATTTTATGTTTAAAACCTGTAAAACTATATTTTACACTGAATTTGACAGGAAGACATGCAGATCATGAAGGCCAAGACATTTTTTGAGTAAAATCACAGGAAACCCATTGGTCTGTAGCCACAAAAGCAGCTGAGGTTATTGTGTCACGGGTGACAGTTGCTAAGCAGGCTAGCTTCCAAAAGATGCAAAACTCTGAGACTGTAATCTTACATTTCAAAGCTTCAAAACTGTTGAAATTTTTACTCAAGAATTTGGCATTAAGACATACAGATTATGAAAGCCAAGAGATTGTTCTTCTAAAATTAGATTAAATCCTAAAACTGCCAAAAATGAACATTTTTTGACATAAACATCGATTTATACGAAATTGGCCATAGAGACTTCCGACTGATTATGATAGAAGGGGTCACATATATCCTCTTTCTCCAGTACCCAGATGCCAGGCAGCATACGTGCATGTGTTTGGTGGGAGGGGCTTTAGAGGGAGAGCTGAGGAAAAGGGGTGTGAGGTGGTGGTACATATTTTTTCAAAACATACAGCTTTCTCTTGCTTGCTTTTCCGAACTTACACACTGCACCTTTAAAGACAAGGGGGCCTACTCAATATTGTAGGCTTCAGCATATTTCACAGCTAGTATCTAACTGAGAAGAAATAATCTTTTCTGCTCCAATAAGAATCTAAGGGATTTGAAGAGGAAAGTCACTTTTTCTAGGCTCTAAATATTTCATAATTAGGAATATAATAAAATACTAAATTAGGTTCTGCTGTGATGCTGCTGCTGTGGGTAATTACCGTATGACACATGTCCATTATTTAATCTCTGCCTTATTGATACATGTGACAGCTGCATTCTGAAGTCAGTATCACACACATTAAAAACAGCACTGTAATTAAGAGTTGTCCCTTGTGCATAACAATCAAAAATTGTCATCATCTCAAGTTCACCTCTAGAATGATTCCCAAGATGACAAGGAAAAATTGCTCAACAATGTTTCCTCTGCTGATCTTGCAAAACCAGCTTCTGGCTGGACTGCATTATCTGGCCTTCATCGGGGAAATGATTAATGCTAACCTTTGACTTGATGCATCTCTTACTCCTGTATAATTGACTTCTACATGAACTACTGAATATGGAAGAACATGCAGATCATTTATAAAAAATGACAGGCAATTCAGTCATATTAGCTTTTAGCCATTTCAGTCTGATCTTTAGGTAATTAGATTATCCACCTCCCCAACCCTTTTTATACCTTTAAAACATGTTAGCAACAGAATGTCTAAGTGAATCAGTAAAATTCTTTAAAAAATAAAGTTGAATATGAAAAGTTTAAAAAAGCTCAATAACAACAAATTACTAACGATGCAACTACACTGTAGCTATCACTGCATTGAGTTCAACCATGAAGTCACTGATTCCCCCATAAATCCTGGCAAAATTCGAAGTTGACTTTTTCACCGTGGTAAAATGCACATGCTGTTTAATTGTAACTGTCTTTGATGGTGTTTGCCCATTAACAGTCAAGATCTGGGTCCTATTCATGTCTGGATTATTTTAGAATTGGACTGCAAGGCCCAACACCAGTCCATATGAGACTTCATTTCCCATGACACTTGCTCAGATTTTGTGTCCTACAATAAAGACAATACTGAGTCCAATGGTAGTTCTGACAGATGTATTTATTCAGATACATTTTTGAAGGATCTTTAAAAATCCCAATATATTTGATTATAGACCTGGTCTATAAAGAGTCAGTGTATTTTATGTGTGTCAAACAGGAACATTTATGTTCTGATATCCATCCAAAGAAACTGTGTTTGCTATGTGGCTTGTAGCTTCCAAGATCAGTGAAATGCTGCCTTATGTGTTTATGCTATAATGCCATGTTTCAATCCTTTAATTTTTCGAGTTGCGATAGACTTCCTGAAGGTTCCTGTGAAAGTTGATGGAATATGTTGGAGGATGCTTAGTTGAGATAATATATCAGCTAAACAGATTAGCATATAGTGATTATTTATTTTTGTTAAGTAACTCCTTATGTATCCATTCTGGCATTGTTTACCGTATTTGTTTATAAATTGTTTACTGTATGTTCAATATCTTTATTTCCATTGTAAAACAAATCATGTAGGATTCTGGATTTAGAACTAGGATTAGTTTAATTAGATTAGTTTGATTAATCACTGTTGGCATCTTGTGTACTGTAGTTTGCTTCACAGAAAGCCATTAATATTTGATATATATTTATATATTTTAATATATAAATATTTGACCATCTTTTTTTAACAACCTTACAGCACACTTTACAATGGGCTAATTGCTGTTGGAACTGTATGTTTACCTATGTATGTTGGAACCTTGTATGTTTACCTTTATACCTTATCTATGTAACTTTTAAAAGCTTATATAGCATATTCCTTTATGCCATGTGTCTGACCTATCTTGGAAAAGGCACTTTCATTTTTAGTTGAATGTGTCTGCTCCACACAAAGCTACAATACACCTCATTTCAAAGCCTAATCCATCTTCCTTTCAGTAGCACCTGCTGTATTGTCAAACTGACAGCATCCCTTTGAAAATGAGTGCTTTATTAACTCTACCAAGCTGTACACAACCACAGTGACAGAACACCACGATCCCACATCATGACAGTGAGTCACTACTGGAGGTGGGCCCAGCTGCTCATAAAAAACTTATTTAACCACTGCAGCTATATTCAGTTTATGAAGGTGGTTATCCTGCCTGATCTGAATTATTCTTTTGAAACACCACTTCTTATTCACAGCTGTATGAAGGCTGGTCCCAGGCTGCAGTGCTTAAGTCAGTTGTTTTATTCAGATTCTCTTGTGTAAAATTTTGCAAACTCATGTGTTCAGAAGAGATAGCCCCGACGTGTGAAAGTAAAGATGTGAATTTTCCTTAGCAGAGGAGGAAACAGATTGTATGAAGAACCGTTTGTTACTGGTGAATTCTATATCCGGATACATTTTTGCAAGTTTTAGGGCATAATTGTGATCACTGATTATTAATGTCTCACCTTTCATATGAGTTTTTATTTTGCCATGCAGAAGGAATCTGCAATACTGGTCCTGGAGAGCTGCAAGCTCTGCTGGGTTTTTCACCTTAAAATTAACCCTCAGTTCAGACCCAAGTAACTGGGTGAACAGAGTTAACTGTGTATTAACTGCTGTAATTGATTAATTAAGTAAGAATCACAACAACAAAAACGGAGGGACTATGTATAAAAAGGGCTGTAATTCCTACACAAATCAATTGATTTGCATATAGATACCCTCAAATTAAAGCTGACAGTCTGTACTTTAACATATTTAACAAATGTAATGTATTCATTGTTTCCATTCAAATCCAATGTCCTGGAGTAGAGCCAACAAAAACTGTGGCATTGTTTTGATACTTGTGCATTTAACTGTGAGGTGTTAGACAATAATAGAAGTCATTACTTTCTCATTATGTTACACCATTATTCAGCAGCAGCCATTGATCTTAGGCTAATTTTTAATTATTTTTTTTGTAAACAAATGGTTTCAAATTGGGGAGGGGGGATCTGAAGTTTACATTAAACCTCACAAAAAGTTTATTAAGACAACAAAGCTCAATAAAACAAATATTACCTGATCATAAAATTGAGCTGTGTTGATGAGCCCGAGGATGAACACCATGTTATTTCTGAGCTAGCATTTTTGTACTGTCTTGTATTGATATCGCAGTGTGATGAAACAGCATGCCCAAGAACAAAATAGAATTAAAATAATGTTTCAGAAATGCTGTATGTTGCTTGCTCTCATTGTTCCATTAAGATATGTGTGGTCACTTGGGGCCACCAATTTTCTGTCAGAGTGGTCTTATGAGCATTAGAGGGATCCCTGTGTCCGATGCTGATGTAGGGGGAGGGTGCACAGATAAGCTGGGGGCTCCCTCTTGCAGTTACATAGTGGAAGGCTTCCAGGTCATTTACTCTACAGAGCCATTGCACATGAGGACTGGAAGCGTGGTCAGATCGATTAGGTTCAACCAGGTTCCCAAACAGGCCGTGTTGAAAGCACCCTAAAATTAATTTTTTGCTTAAACACACACTAACGTCAACTGAACTGCCTCCTACACCACCCGATACTTGGTATTGCTTGTGTGCCTTGTTATTTTTAAGTCCTTTCTTCAGACTTTGTTGGGATTAATTGCTAGTAATGACCATAATTGCTTTGTGGCACTTCTGTTTGGCTGTTGCTTCAGATGAAAATGAAATTATAAAGTCAAATTATAGTTTGGATTCTGCACATTGATTGATTAAGCGCCTCGGCAGAGTTCTTGTCTGCTATGACAGCAGGGTCGATTGAATGAGCACAAAAAGATCTCTTGCATTCTGACATTCTGGCGTGGTTTGTATCCTAAATAGAACAGTGGAGATTTTTCTGGAAACATTAATTTCCTGTCGACAAAAGAATGCTTTGAAAAGGCTAAATACATTAATTATGAGATTTGAAGGGAAAATATCCTTTAAAAATAGCCTCTTTTTTACAGTTCATTTACATTACAATTAGATATATCTGCTGTGGGTCATTGTAAGATGAACTGCACATTAGTGAACAGTCTAGTTTTTCATGCAGAGAAAAGCTTTTTGAAAAAGGGAAATCTCTTTTAACCACACTGTGGTATATAGTATATAGTATATGTAGTGATTTAGTTATCTCAAATCTTTTTTTAAGGAATCTTGAATACTGTAATATCTTCAAGATTCCAAGTCTTCCAGTATTCAAGATCTCTTTTAAATTAACAGACCAGTAAATCAAATGAGGTGTTTCGGTGCAAGGTTAATAGCACAGAAGCGAGTCACTGAGCTAAACGCACATCAAAAGGCCATTTATCACAACGCAGTTTCTAAATGCAGCCGTTTTATTGTTTGTCGTTAAACGCCGATCTCCTATATGACGACTTCAGTTGTGGTCTAGCGAGTAAATGTTTCCCGTTGTCAGTCCGGATTTGCTGTCGCTGTATTGCCCTGGCGGTGGGCGGCGCTCGGTTCAGCGCGAGAGGCGCTAGCGGGGGTCTTTCCGTAGTGCGGTCGCTCCGAGCGAGGGCACACGTCGGATTCGATCACGTCTCACGGGGCTGTGGGGACATTCATTGCTTTATTGCGTAAGCATCGAAGAGCGCCCACATTTCATCAAGCGCTCAGCCCTAGAGAAGCCCAATCATGTAATTTAGTTTTAAAATACACCCCCCCCCCCAGGTTTGGTGCCATGACGATGACATGCCTCAGAGACGTAGCGCTCACTGCGCTGTAGTTTTAATCTGTTAAAAAAACATACATTGGATGTATTTGTACTGGGAAAAATTCCGGAGTCAGGTATTCAAAGTTACGTTACAGCTGAAAGTATTTGATGAGCATGTAAACTATTACTTTACATATTCTTGTCAGTTGTGGTTCACTGCCAGTGGCATGATGTAGGACTCATTTCAAATGGAAGGGGGGGGGGGGGTGGCAGTATTTTTTGGTGCTTAGGGAGGGGCTGGCATCCAATGACTTTTGTGGCTTTACAGATAAGGGGGAAATTATGTTTCATTGCTGTCACCCCCTTTAACTATGTCTGTACTGTAGCTATTTACAAGACACCTGCGGGAGAAATAAACATGGGAAGGGTTTGTTATCTGATTAAATCAACTTGTTGAATGATAGCTGTACTGTAAATAACTTGTATCTTTTCTGAAAATAGGCTCCACAGAAGTGGCTAAATTGTAAATTTCACTTTTGCGTTACAATGCCTGTTGTAATACTTTGTGTTTGTTCCACACCCACTGATTGGCCGCCTCTCTGCCTTCAGGTTTGTGATTGGACGAGAGCGGCCAGGCCAGGTGAGCGAGGTGGCGCAGCTCATCAGTCAGACCCTGGAGCAGGAGCGGCGGCAGAGGGAGATGCTGGAGCAGCATTATGCGCAGTACGACGCCGATGACGACGAGGTGAGGGCTGTGCTCCGAGGCCACGTTTTATTGCCTGCCGCTTAAAATGGCGGCCTTGAATATTCTGTGGAAAACTGATACCATCGCCCTCAACCGCATAATGGTGGGGCGTAAAACCAATGATTATAGCAATCCAAAAGAAATGGTTCGCACGCAAACAGTAAGGCTACAATACTTACATCATTTTTTTCACTTATAGCAGCAGAGGAGCAGAATACATAATCAGCAGCCTTATTGTTGTGTGCAAAACATGTCTTTTGGATCACCCTTGAGGATTGACATGAGGGTTGATTGATTTGCTATGGTTACCAATCGTTGAGATCAGTGGATAAGGTGAAGCTCGTGTTGTAATGCGGGGTCCCTCTTCCCCACCCTTCCTGTTCACAAACAAGATCTTTTTGCAGTCATGTGGAATCTAACGTTCAAACCCATACAGTGGCATTCACGCTTGTTTCAGTGCAGTGTGCTGTTACAGTAGGTTGCATGTATGCTAATTCCGATGGCACATGCTATTCAATGGCATTGTGTTTAAAAGACAAAAGAGCTGCTATCTTATTCCCAGATTTGTCAGTTGACTGTTTCGGCTAATTGTTGACTTGCATGGGAGATGACCACTTTTCCAGAACAGATTCAGCGTTGCTATGGTGCTGTGGTGCTCAAGCGAAGCTTCAATTGAAGGTCAAATTAATTACGGCCTTCTGCATTAATTGAATCTATAGAAGAAGTTGGCTTTACATCAGCAGTGGTAACACAGGAGCTAAAACCCCATATAGTTCAATCGTTCATAGATTCAAAGGCCATTCCGTTTTTACTAGTTGTGACATCGAACAAACATTAGTAAAATATGTTGCAAAAATGTGATATGTTGGTTGGGTATTAGATTTCCAAGCAGTTATACAAGCTTTTGACCAATGGGTGAAAAACCTCACCCTTCAGTATCATGCATTTATTACAAGCTTCATCAAATTCACATGCACATTATATATGTTCAACAAATAACTATTTAAGTAAATTTTGTAAGGTTACAGTAGCTAGCTGATTAGAGTCAGATAAGAGTCTTGTGACATTAGTTAGCCTCGAGATCTCTTAATAGCAAGCTAGTCTCTACTGCGTCATATATCACTTGAATAGCTATTTATCTATTTATCTAGTTTAGCTAGCTAACTAGAAATGTATTTAGCCGGAAAGTTGGCGCATAAGCTTTGATTCATTCATTTCATCTTTGACAGTACTTTGCCCTGCTGATCAATGTGAATGTTGTTTGTCTCACCTCTTGGCCCCCCTGAATTATTTGGTACTATGCAAATGTTGACTTGCTATTCTTTTTAAACTTGCACCTCAGGTAAATAAACAAGAATGTGTTATGAACTCCATTATGCTTGTGCTCATCTCCATTACTAAGGACCTGGGTGCTCAGTGACCTTGATGTCCAACCTCTTCCATAGGCACACATCTATAGCCTGAAAGAAATACATATTAACTCAAACCTATCAGGATTAATACTGTATTACCATAAAGTTATACCACACAGTTGAAGAGAGTGTAAAGTGGATATGGTGAAAACACATATTTATATATTTAATACTTTTCAGAAACTTTACTTGGTAACTTATCTCATGTCCCAACTTTCTCTCATCAGCCAATTTTCATATGCCAAAGGCTCTGTAATTTCTCTAGTGTGTTACGACATCAACCCTTGCGATGAAGCTTCAGTGCTTTATATATAAGCATACTGAATGGTTCAGTTCATTTTTTTTTAAGTACTTGATTCTGAATTTGGGGAGTTTTAAACATCTTGGAAGGGCTGCATAACCCAGATTATCAGTAGGCTCTTAATTAAGGTAACAGTGCAGAGAACAGGGCATGGTTCACATCTGTTGCCTGGGGGAACACATTTCAACTAAATGGAAGATGGCATCATGGCCAGTTCACTTATACTCTTCACCAAGAACACTCTGTGTAGCACTGTAGGGTGAAAAACCAGGGAAATGTTCCTTATTCAATTTCCAAAAAATAACTTATCTGAAGAGCTATTGGCAACTCCCAATTCTGCAAGGCAGTAAGTGTACTTTGCAGATGAATTTGTCAAACGACAATACACTTTTTTCTTAAACCCGAACAACACACTGAAGTGAGAATTCATTCTTTCCTCTTCCCTTCTAAAGATTAAGACTGGTGGTCCAGACAGTTTTTTTTATTTTTTATTTGATTGATTACCAAATTAATAACCAAACCATAATGTCTTGTTAGAAATGGAAGAATATATGTCAGTGGTTGCTTAATTTAAAATGTTGGTCTGAGCCAAAGCCAAAATGATCTGTTGTTTCATTGTTGTTAAACTGAGGTTTAAGTCCATGCTGTTCAGTTTAACTGATTAAAAAACACTGGACTATTTTCACTGATACCTTTCTCCAGCCAGCATAATGAAAAGAGAGCCTAACATGATTGGTTGCTGTAAATGCACAGAAGCAGCATTCATGTGGCCCCAGTTATATCTGTAACGGCCGCATTTGAGTGGTTAACAGACGTCTCTCTCTCTCTCGTTGCAAATTTTTTAGAAGCAGGTTCGTGATTTTCAGGGATCCCACAGCATCTTCAATAGAAACAGCAACAATAACAACAGCAACAACAACAGCACCACTTGTTCCTTTGTAAAGGTTTGTCATTTAAGATGCAAATAATGCCTCCCTGTGCATCTTGCTTACTGGCAACCTTTAAACCTGCCGTCAGCATTTAACTCACTTTCGGGATTAAAGCCAGACCTTGCAAGCGGGTCCAAAAACGCCAAGCACTCAGTGGATAGCAATGGACATTAAGCACCATGCCAATTGCTTAAGATAATTGGTAAAGCCATACATTGGCTTTGTGCTCATAAAAGCCTTCTGAAATAAAGCACTTTTCGCGGTGCTCCTAATAGCTGTGCATCATCGCTCGCCAACTTGGTTGGTGTAGTCTTAGAAACCCTAATAACTTCGTAGCTGCCATCTCACACAGATTCGCTGTGACTGTAATCTCAGTTTGTGAAAGGAGGAGACCCAAGGGCTTATTAATTCCACACATTAAATGGCTCTGATATACTGTATACTCAGCGCCAGGTCCTCCTAATATTCCAACTGTAAACGGAAGGTGTTGAATAGTAGCGGTGTCAGGCTGTTCACAACATTAGGCAATCCCTTAATGATGTCTGCGTAAACTTTGAAGTGCCATTTTGCTTTACGCATAATCCCTTTCTTCTCATTAATGCGTTGTGACTGTGATAAATAGCGGGGATTTGTTTAAGACAGCAAAACCGTCAAATAGGTTATCTTTGATGGGGTGTGCGTTATTCTGGTTTGGGTGGCACGTTAGGAGTATGTCTACTTGGTGCGTACTGGGCTGCATGCCAGGCAGGTTCATTCGATCCAGAGGAGAGGCCTCCCATGGACACGCTTGTGTGGAACTTGATCCGCTCTTCCAGTTGAACAACAAGTCCGGTCAACACTACAGCCTTAAAGGAAGAGAGTACACCTTTGCATCTTTCCACATTCTGCCTATGTTCTCAGCCTCTGCCACTCTGTCACCCCTCACTGTAGAGCCTTTGTGTCACATCCGTATCTTTACAACACATCCTGATTCACCTCTCTGCCCATCAATCCACATCCATTTCTATACATGACATTCTCACTCCCACACTCCTCCCTTTACACCACACTCTCACTCCCCTCTATGACATACTCTACTCACTTTTAACACACGCTCATCTTTACGCGTCATCCCTCAGATGCTGACTGTGTCAACTTGTATAATCAGTGTGGTATTGTCAGTATGCCAACTTCGCAAATGGCCTATGTGGAATATTTGAAAGTCCATAGTAGTAGTGGATTACCATAGCAACAATCCTGCTGAATTGATGAGCTAAGACACAGAGTTGCTGAAGTGTGACGGTCCATTAATTGATTGGACGACTTAGCTTGGATGTGTGTACACTTGCAGCAGACACAAATAATCCAGAGTTGTTGATTATTTTAGATGGGTCAAATGTTAATTAAGGATTCCCAAGGAATCTGTTACAAAATGGTTGACCTGCTTTCTCATTATTCTTAAGGGCTCCTCTGGGTACTGCAGATATATAGTTTGATTCTCGAGCATTCTGTTTTGAATTCAGTACTGTCTGTCATCAGAATTGATTTTATTCATTTTTCTTACAGTGATATTTACAATTATATCGGCCTCCCACGAGTCATTGATTTTTAATGTGATAAACCCGTGAAGATTACTGAAACAGTAAAGGCCCTTACAGATCTAATGCATTACAAACGTTGTTTCTACGAAACTGTAACTGCTTCAGTTTTGTTCCAAAAATCCTTCACAATGGTATGCAGGTTTCATATTTCTCATAGTAATGATATTTATTGAAGTACGATCAGTGTTCCCCATGGGTATCAAAGGATATTCTTAGGGCTCAATTCCAAAGTTTATATAATTCCACTTTTCCTTTGCCAGTGTGTGGCCCATACTTTATCAGTATCCTTCTACTATTTATTTCTCCCTAGAAAAAAAAAAAAAACATTCATATTGGCTTCTGTAGATTTCCATTTTCTTTGAAGACTCCTATTTTCACTGCAGACCACTATGTAAGAGAAATGCACAACAAATCTGTAGTTGTTAGTGCATATAATGTAACGTCTGAAATTTGACATAGTCGAACAGTTCAAAAGTAAATGACGTGCGTTGATCTAAATAACTTCTTGAGAAGTTCTTGAGAATTTGTGCCTCTCCTGGAATGTGAAAGCTTGAAGTGGGGCCAAGTTAACTGGAAAATCAGGGTCGCTTGGTTGATTTACTGCATAACTGAATCATCTGCTTTCATAATCATAAGGTGTCATCAACAGACCAGCATCAGGAGCTTTATAATCTGCACTCTGTCACACCCTGCCCATTTCAGATGTTTGTTCATTATTTATTTTAATATATAAAGCCTCTGCTGTTGTTAAACTGCATTGGCATAAATGGGCTCTTCCAATCAATGAAATTGTAAATCCAACCTGAATCCTGAGTGGACCATGCAGGGAACACATTTTATTTTATTACCATGGTAACTGCAGCTTCTCTGTTCTGTTTTCCATTAAGTGAGGAGAGGCAAAATTTTCAATTACAAATTAGCTTGATAAAGTATACTGGCTGCTCTTCTGCAGTTGCTGCATTGTTTCCAGACAGGAGAATATGCCACTGATGAGGAAGAGGAGGAGGAAGGCCCTGCTATAACGGGCGGGGAGATGACCATCGAGGTGTTTGACCTACCAGAAACGGAGGACATGTTTTCCCCCTCTGAAATGGACGCTACCAAACTGTCCCAGAAGTTCCGCGAGGTACGTATCACAAGAAAGGCACGCGGACTGAGATGAAGGTGTTCTACATAAAATGATGGGTGCATTTGAATTGATGCGTGAATGCCTTTTGGATTGCATTGGATGAAGGCTGATTTGTGAGTGCATTCAAAAACAAATGAAAACATAGTTATCTACTGTAGGCTACAATACAACAGCTGACTTTGTCCACTAATGATAGTTTTACTGATTACTGACCTGGTATTATTGTGTACAATGATATTGTTCTGGGCATTTGAATGCTGTACTTTAGTTTAATGTGCATTCAATATTGTATTGTATTTGGGTACCTTTAAAGTAATCTCTCTTTTGCTTTATGCCAAATGTAGAAATTTTGCAAAATTGCTCCTCTCCCTTTTAGTTTGAGGTCTAACAGGATATCATGTGCACTGAATGCACAAAATTATAAACTGAATTTTAAACGGTCGACTAAGGTCTACATTTTCCCATTTTCCACTGAATGAACACCCACATACTGTATTATAATTTATTACTCATTTTTATTATCAATAATAAATGAATGAATAATAATAATAGTGATCAAAGTAGTATTACAGAAGGCATAATGATATGCTGAGCAGACACCATTATGTAGTGTAATTTGAGTAGCTGACATTTGTACTTATTATCCATTTAAACAGATATTTGCTGAAGGTTAAGTACCTTTTCTGAAATGCACAGCTTACTAGCCCTAACCTTCAACCTGCAACCTTCAAATTATGCAGTTCCCTAACAGTCAGACCACACCGTTACCCTGCGAGGGTGCTGCACTCACAGGCTCTACTAATGAATAAAAACAGCTTTGAATGTGTGTCTTTGCCATTGTTTATGTCGATACTGTAAGCCCTAAAGCATGGAGACATTTTGTTTTGAATCGGGTGTCCTTTTGTTCCTTTAATAGCTATCCTCCCTCCCCCCTTGTTATGATCCATGCACATTTTACCTGAGCCACTGTGTATCTGCACATCCTGTGAGAAAGAATGAACTCCCAGCTACGGAAGTCCTGATACTTATCCCGTGTGAATCTCTCCTTCCCGTCCCTCTTTCTCTCTCTCTCTCTCTCTCTCTTTCTTCCTCTCTCCCTCCCTCCCCCTCACATCATAGCTCATCTCCTAAGACATTGTTTTTTCAGAGTAAATCTTAAGTAGGGAGAAGTATGGGTCTGACTTCCTGCGCATGAGAGGCAGCGTGATTTATCGCTCGCGGCCGTGCAGCGCAGTTCGCTCCTGAGCGCGCTCCGTGTAGGGCAGACCCAATGCCTGGCCGCCCGGCCGACTAACTTCCTTTCAATATTTACACAGCTGCAGATCAAGCACACTGTCACCGAGGCCGAGATACAGAAGCTCAAAAATAAGGTACGTTTCTCTTCTGGGCGTGTGCGGAAAGTTCTAGACAATGCACCCCTGCATGAATCACAATCAAAATATAATGTGTATTTAAGTAAATGTGTGTGCATCTGCATGCCTGGGAAGGTCTTTCATTTAAGCATCATTTAAGCAATGATCATTTAAGAAATGCATCATCTTTAGAAGCAAATATGTATTGCATTTCTATTATTATAGCAAACATGTATCATTTTTTTTCAATATCTGAAAGACATTGTTCTGTTCTGACACATTGTCACACTGTAACGTATTATTGGCATATACGGCAGTCATGGAGTATTTATGAAGTGTGTAGTACAATATTTAGATTTTTCATTAATTCATATCTAAATTAATGAAACACATATCTGTATGCATGGTTATAGGGGTTCAAGTTCTCGTTCATAAAGATTATTTATGATTTGTGATTTGTTCCACAACTAAGTACTGGCAGGTGCAAACATAAATCGGCCTCTTGTTAGTGTGACATTTTTGGCCAGCAAAGACAATGTATTTTCTTGGTGCTCATAGCACATACAATATTCTTACATAAATTAATATGACACCCATGCTATTGTTTAGAAAAATAATCCATGGATATATTACTCTCTTGCCGAGCCAAAGCGCTGACAATCTATTGCTGCTGAAATATATTACAAATAAGATGCCTGTGGTAGTTTGATGATTCATTGTAAACTGGATTGATTTTGGTCTTTGGTTCATTTTCTTTTTGAAAATGGGGTCCTCTTTTTG
Organism: Anguilla anguilla; assembly: GCF_013347855.1. Taxonomy (NCBI): domain Eukaryota; kingdom Metazoa; phylum Chordata; class Actinopteri; order Anguilliformes; family Anguillidae; genus Anguilla; species Anguilla anguilla. Next base: position 38,693,832 of record NC_049208.1, on the reverse strand, counting down.
AAAATGGGGTCTTTTTGCGGCAGTGGCTGTAATAAATATGTCTGAGGTATTTGTTCAGAGACAAAGCAAACTGTGCCCGACAGCAATATAGTTCTGAATTCTGAGCCTCACCATGCAAGATTGCCTCTGGATTTGAGTATTTTTTCAGTTCCCTCTGGCAAACTTTGTTCTGTTGGTTTGAGACTATTTAAATGTTAAATGTAGAACATACACACAGCTGACAGCAACTAACACACTTTGGTATTTGAAAATCACATTTATTTTGCATTTATTTATCTTGCAGTCTCTAGACTTGAAATACCATTGTGTGCAGAAGCTGTATCCATTAAAAAAGATATTACAGATACATTTAGGTACTTAATTGATTGATGATTAAAGATTGAATTGCTTTGTGAATTAAACAGTTTCCTTTTAGAATATATGCATTCAGTATACAAAAATAACCAGTTTTATTATTAATTATCATATGCCCTTGACCACTGTCCTAGTGTCTGCTTTCTAGCTGTATCTCCCCTTGGAGTTAGAATTTGTGCACAAATCAGGGAGCAGGCATAAGGGAGTGCAGACCTGGCACTGAGTATATATTAGAGCCATAACCCATATAACCCTCTCTGCTTTTCATCTATTTGAATAAAATACAAATACATTCCAGGATCTGTGATTTAGGGTGTATTTTATCTGACCCTGAGCAGGATGTTGGTTTAGGGTGTGTTTTATCTGGTCCTGTGCAGGATATGTGATTTAGGGTGTATTCTATCTGGTCCTGTGCAGGATATGTGATTTAGGGTGTATTTTATCTGGTCATGTGCAGGATATGTGGTTTAGGGTGTGTTTTATCTGGTCCTGTGCAGGATATGTGATTTAGGGTGTATTTTATCTGGTCATGTGCAGGATATGTGGTTTAGGGTGTGTTTTATCTGGTCCTGTGCAGGATATGTGATTTAGGGTGTATTTTATCTGGGCATGTGCAGGATATGTGATTTGGGGTGTATTTTATCTGGTCCTGTGCAGGATATGTGATTTAGGGTGTATTTTATCGGGTCCTCTGCAGGATATGTGATTTAGGGTGTATTTTATCTGGGCATGTGCAGGATATGTGATTTAGGGTGTATTTTATCTGGTCCTGTGCAGGATATGTGATTTAGGGTGTATTTTATCTGGGCATGTGCAGGATATGTGATTTAGGGTGTATTTTATCGGGTCCTGTGCAGGATATGTGATTTAGGGTGTATTTTATCTGGTCCTGCACAGGATTTGTGATTTAGGGTGTATTTTATCTGGTCCTGTGCAGGATATGTGATTTAGGGGAGTTCTTTGTGTGTGTCTTTTGGTCGTCAAGGCATTTGTGTGTAGTTTCTCTCACTCGGTGTGTGTATGCATGTAGTTTCTTCTGCTATGTATGTGTTTGTGTATATCCTGTCAGACGTGTGTAGTTTTGCACACTGCATTTCTGTAGGTTGTTATTTGAGTGTGTGTGTGTGTGTGTGTGCGCATGTGTAGTCTCTCACTTAGGTGTGTGTGTGTGTGCGTGTGTAGTCTCTGACTCAGGTGTGTGTGTGTGTGTGTGTGTGTGTGTGCGCGTGTAGTCTCTGACTCCAGTGTGTGTGTGTGTGTGTGCATGTAGTTTCTCACTCAGGTGTGTGTGTGTGTGTGTGTGCGCATGTGTAGTCTCTCACTCCGTTGTGTGTGTGTGCGTGTGCGTATAGTCTCTGACTCCAGTGTGTGTGTGTGTGTGTGTGTGCGTGTAGTTTCTCACTCAGGTGTGTGTGTTTGTGTGTGTGTGCATGTGTAGTCTCTCACTGAGGTATGTGTGTGTGTGTGTGTGTGCGTGCGCATGTAGTCTCTGACTCCAGTGTGTGTGTGTGTGTGTGCGTGCGCATGTAGTCTCTGACTCCAGTGTGTGTGTGCGCTCTCAGCTGCAGGCAGTGGAGAAGGAGAAGCAGCGCTGGGAGAGGGAGAAGTCTCAGCTGCGTCAGAGCATCGAAGACAACAAGGAGAGGATGCTGAAGCTGGAGAGCTACTGGATCGAGGCCCAGACCCTCTGCCACACCGTCAACGAGCACCTGAAGGAGACGCAGAGCCAGTACCAGGCCCTGGAGAAGAAGTACAACAAGGCCAAGAAGCTCATCAAAGACTTCCAGCAGAAGTGAGTGCGTCTGTGTGGACCTTCATGCGCTACCCAAGTTTAATCACTTCTTATCCAGAAACACATTTCTTTACATACATTTATATGTTAACATTAAAATTTGACTTGCATTGATGAAAGCCTCACATCTGCTGTTACTGCACCGGAGATGCGTCTACAGGGGCTAGATATATAAACAATGCTGCCTTGCCTACATTTTGTAGTCAGTCAATGTGGCTCAGTCTCACTCTTATTTCCATGCTCTGGCTAAGCACAATCAAGAGATACACTTTAAGCTTTGCTGACTGAGCACAACAGCTATCCTTAACAATGTAAAATGAGTATTGTGCAAGTTATGAAATAAGTGTGCCTGCATTTATTGTTTGCAGTGCAGCATTGACAATGTGACTTATTTATTTTAATCTATGTCTTTGCACTGTATGTCTTATTTAAGTCAAATATGCTGTTTTATAGTACTCTGTTATTTGCAGCAGAATTACTTTTTGGTAATTCACAATTTTTGTATTTTTAATTATGCAAAATATTTTTTTAGGAAGTGAAATGTCCTTTTTGTAACAAGAAAAGGTGTGCGATTTGCAGCCAATGCTAATGTTTCTTGAGTGGGTTTTTGGAAAGCATTAAGTATTGTATTAGCATTCCGTGCGAGTTTGCCCTGCTAGAGGAAGAACAGAGCATCTCGCTCAGCGTGACCCGACTGCTGAGGTCACTCCCGTCAGAACGGCTCGCCTCCGCGGTCGGCGTGACCGGGCTTAATTGCCGTCGCCCAAGGGCGACCCCGCCGCGGCCGAGCCGGTTTTAATGGTGATGTTAAAGCCCCCCGAACGAACGAGACGCTTCGTTTGAGCGGCGCGGGCGGGCGGGCGGGCGAGAGGATGGGGAGGGCCGCGCCCGCGTCCTTGACGAGCCCGACGCTAATTGCGCCGCCGTGCGAGAGCGAGCTCCGCGCCATCGCTCTTCCCGGCCTGTCACGGCGCCTCGCCTCGGCGCCGCGGCGAGGAGAGAGAGCCCCGTCCTAATGACCCCGCCCCGCCCTCGCGGCCTGCTCCTCCTCTCAGGGAACTGGAGTTCATCCAGCGGGAGGAGGCGGAGAGGAAGAAGCTGGAGGAGGCTGAGAAGGCCCATCTGGTGGAGATACAGGCGTTGCAAGCAAGGGTAACTATCCATTTAAATCCGTCATTTACATTTACTGTATGTCCTTAACCACATGAAAATAAGGTTGACTGTGCAAAATACAGCACTGTAATAGAGTGGAGTAATGGAGTACCATACACACACACACACACACACAGACACACAGACACACACACACACGCACGCTCGCTCGCTCGCCCAGACTTTTATTCCAAATTTATTCCAACTGTAATAGGCTGTCATAGCATGTATTGACCCTGTCATCACCCGCCATGCATTATAATACATGCACATAATTGGGTCTAGCATCCGCACTGTAACAGAGTTGCCTTCTCCTTACACAAATGTGACTCATAAGGAATGTGGTTCATAAGGAATATATTTTAAAATAATATATTAATAATATATGAATTTTTATGATATATGAATTGCAGTATTGTGAAGTATCCTACAGTATAATTTATGAATAAAGTGCAATTCGTATTTTCGATCATGTGTGGTTTTCCTTTTAGATACTGTATATTAGTATGGTTCCTAATTTTGCACTGCGTTTGAAGAAAATATATTTTTAGTTAGTGTGGTTTGGTCCAGGCTAGGTTAGTCAGCCGTGCGTGGTGTACCTGCCATTGTAATAAACAGATTGCAGGGGGCAGCGCTGGCAGGGTGTTTGGAGGGCGTAGCCCTGCGTGTGGGTCGGGGCGCGCACACCTCCGCACGCTTGCTGACTGCGGCGCCCAGGGAATCGGCTCACGTCAGGCCGAGCCGCAGCTCGGCTCAGACTCGCACCGCCCCAGAGCCCCGCCCTGTTCTCCAGCACCTGGCGTCCCAGGACCGCTGCGGTTTAAGTGCAGTCAGCTCTACGGGGGAACGGCAGGCAGTGTCCCTCAGAACACATTCGCAAGCTCCCCAGGGAATTTCGCCCGAAGGGGCGTTTCGGGTCAACATGCACACACAATCGCGCGCTTCAGTTACATTATCGGGGCCTCTTCACTGGTCGGGCGGTTAGCCGCGACTTCGCCCCGACTGCTGCATTCGCTGCGCTGCGAACAGAAACGCGCACACAGAGACGCGTCCGCGCTCCCGGCTCTGGCGACGCAGCCGCGGTCGCGTGAGCACCCGTCCCCTGATCCGCCGTGGCTCGGCCTGTCCCTGCAGATCGCAGACCTGGAGGCGGAGCTGCTGCAGCTGATGAAGCGGAACGGCGCCCAGGTTAACAACAACAACAACAGCGCTGAGGCTCGGGCGGAGCCGCGAGGTTCGGCCGGGGCTGCCGCCGCCGCCGCCGCCACCGCTGCCGCTGCTGATGGAGGAGGTGAGGGTTCGAGGTGCTTTCTGGTTTTCAGGACAATGCCTTCGCGCGACCCCTCCCCCCTCCCCGAATACCGGCTCCCTCCACAGCGCCATGGGCGACGCTGGACTCAGCAGACCGCTTGGCGCGTTCCCTCCCTGGGGATTACGTGACGAGGACGAGCTCCGTCCCTTCGCAGCGCCTCCGCCCCCTTCCCGATCACGTGACCTCCTCCTCTCGTAGACCCTGCAGCTGCGGAGCGGGCGCAGAGGTGTCACATGATCGGGAAGGCGGGAGAGGAGCGCTCGGCTCTCATTTTCATCTCCTGCGTGTGCGTGTGCGTGCGAGAGCGCCCATCCCTGCGCATGAATTCCCTCTGGGCATTACACTATCCTGCTGAATAAAATGCCTTTGCTGAGGAACGTCAAGGTGTTGTTTTCCTCTAGTGACAGTGTGCTGCAGCACTGTAGTGTAATGGTAGGTCCCAGGTGCTACTTTAGCCTTTAGTACAGTACACTGAATAACTTTAGCAAATATCCATGTATTAATGGACTAAAATATAAGCCATGTTACACAGCAAGGCTAAGGACATTTCATAAGCATGTGGATCAGGGTGGCCAGATCTGCTGGATCTGCTGGGTTTTTGTTGTTATTCAGCACTTAATATATAAAATAAAGCAGTTGGCTACACAGTTAGCTCACCTCGCATGGCTTCTTGGGTCTAAACCGGTGGCTGATTTTTGATTGAAAACAAACCCAGGTGACCCTGTAACTCTGCAGGCCCAGGGATAGGTTACTGCTGGTGGACATCATTCTAAAGCAGGGGTCTGTAGCTTTGATCCTGGAGGATTGCAGTATATGCAGCCTTTTTTGGTTTCCTTTCTTCAGCAGGCAATTTAGGCCTTAAAAACAGGGCCACACAATGAATAAAACGAAACATTGTGTAGTTTCAGATCCCTGCTGTATATCGGATACATTTTTCTCATTACAGGATCGGGGACAACATTGATGGGCAGTGACTGTGAACTGTGGATGTTTTTGGTTAAACATGTTACTGCTTTAAAAATGTAATAAGATATTAATATATTACTCACCCACCCGAGTGATATCAGCACTGAAGAAATGGATAAACAGTCTTATCCATTTCTCTCTTAAATGGAATTGGCTCTGAATAAATTTTTTACTTAAGTGCTTTACTTATTTTTATGCTTTTTGGGTAAATATACTCAGTCAACTGCAATATAAAACCATTTTTATACACTAATGTAAGCAGTATCATAAGGCATTTTTCCACCAATGAACTTTTTCTTCGCATTCAGCAGTGAACACAGCAGTAAAGAGATAAAATTGATTTTCTGTCTGTTGCAGTAAACACGGGAGTGCTCTCTGGTTGCAGTTTTCAGCACAGAGGCATTTTCACCCCATAATTCCGCCCTCTCTCACCAAATAACACGATGAAAGGTGACACGGTTTCCGAACGCAGACCCAGAGCCATGCTGATTGAATGAGGCGCAGTTTCAGACGCTATCAGGGAGAGGACAAGGCGAAAACTTCTGCTTTTCTGCGTACCTCCCCACCCCCGTGATAACTGACAGAAACTTTTGGCCCATGCAGATGAAGCACCATAAGTTTTAGCGAGATGTACTTTCATTGTTACGTCTGGGTGCTGCGTAGCGTGAAAGCTGTGAGTTGAGAAAAGTGCTGCGTTGCGTTGTTAAATTGGTGTTCCCAGTGCTGTGTTGTGTTGTTTAATCGGTGTTCCCGGGGCTGTGTTGTGATGTTAAATCGGTGTTCCTGGGGCTGTGTTGTGTTGTTGAATCGGTGTTCCCAGTGCTGTGTTGTGTTGTTTAATCGGTGTTCCCGGGGCTGTGTTGTGTTGTTATATCGGTGTTCCCGGGGCTGTGTTGTGTTGTTATATCGGTGTTCCCGGGGCTGTGTTGTGTTGTTAAATCGGTGTTCCCAGTGCTGTGTTGTGTTGTTTAATCGGTGTTCCCGGGGCTGTGTTGTGTTGTTAAATCGGTGTTCCCAGTGCTGTGTTGTGTTGTTTAATCGGTGTTCCCGGGGCTGTGTTGTGTTGTTAAATCGGTGTTCCCGGGGCTGCGTTGCGTTGTTGAATTGGTGTTCCTGGGGCTGTGTTGTGTTGTTAAATCGGTGTTCCCAGTGCTGTGTTGTGTTGTTTAATCGGTGTTCCCGGGGCTGTGTTGTGTTGTTAAATCGGTGTTCCCGGGGCTGTGTTGTGTTGTTAAATCTGTGTTCCCGGGGCTGTGTTGTGTTGTTAAATCGGTGTTCCCGGGGCTGTGTTGCACTGTTAAATCGGTGTTCCCGGGGCGGCCCCGTGTCAGATCTCAGCAGGGCGGTGCCGGAGACGGAGCGGCTGGACAGCGAGGCGCTGAAGGCTCGGGCTCAGCTCGCCGGAAAGGCCTGCAGGCAGAGACCATCCAGGTCACTGCTCAGAGACAGCATCAGCTCCACTGAGGGAGACGACAGCCTGGAGAGGAAGGTGAGACACACACACAAGCACACACACACACGCTCACACAAGCACACCCACACACATATATACACACACACGCTCACAGGCACACGCACACACACACACAAGCACACACACACACACGCTCACAGGCTCACACAAGTACACAAAAACACACACACACACAAGCACACCCACACACACACACACACACTCACAGGCTCACACAAGTACACAAACACACACACACACACACACACACACGCTCACAGGCTAACACAAGTACACAAACACACACACACACACACACAAGCACACCCACACACATACACACACACACACACACTCACAGGTACGCACACACACACACACAAGCACACACACACACACACACACACACACATACACATACATACAGGTACACTCACACTCACAAACACACACACAGGCACACACACACAAGCACACAAACACACACACACACACACACACACACACAGGCATGCAAACACACATACAGACACACAGACAAGATTATTAATATAAACTCAAGTCAATTACCCAGCCTGGCAGAGCATCTCCTGGGAAGATACCCAGATTCTGGTGGTGTCTATGGGTTGCAGACTTCAGGTAGTCACCAAATGCAAAGGATTTGCAACCAAGTAATAATATGGCGACTTTATTTAAGGTTATGTTCATTTGTCCAATTATTTTTGGTCCCCTAAAATGGAAGGACTAACTATAAAAAAGGCTGTAATTCTGCAAGGATCAATCATAATGGATGGAAATACCTTTATATAAAATTGATAGTCTGCACCTTAACGTCATATTTATTTTTCCAATGAAATCTTTGTGCTGGACAGAGCCAAAACAGCAAATTGTGTCACTGTCCAAATACTTATGGACTACACTGTATCTATGTACAAACATCATGGAGCTGAAGTAATTGTTACTCTTAAAATATAATAGTTGTATTCTTTCATATGGCTTTCCAGCTGTTCAGCTATTTGGGTGAAATTCTGTTTAATTGTGTTTAATTGTATTTTTTGTTCCTGAAAACTACTGCTACTGTATAAAGCTCCAAGGTGCACTTTCGGCCGGTTAATGATGCCTCTTGTCGTTTTGTTTTGTCAGGTTTTATGTAATATAGTTTTAATTTCTGTGCCTGCACCCTGTGGCACAGAGTTAATCTCCTGTGGTGTCGAATCTTATTCTGTCTTCCATATATAATTGCTTGTATTAATGACCCGCTGAGTCTTTAAAAACTGTTACCACATAAGCAATATTTTTCTCCCCTTTGTAGATCACCTCTAGTACTAATACCATAAATGGTAGAGATTCTGTGTAGTGATATTCTTGTATATTTCCCCCCCAAATACTCAGAAACCCAGAATTAAACATTAAATGTGTTGTGTCCTTGTACCTATGCCTATGAATTACCTTTGAATAAATTGCTTCTGTGATTTATTGTTTTATTTACATAGTTTTAAATATTGTACAATCACTAATGTTTACTGTAATCGTAGCTCACACCACAGTGACCCAGGTGGTAACACTAGCCAGAGTGTAGTGATGTCCTCTTGGCAAATGGCAGATTTAGAGTGAAAAGGCCCCAGGATGAGATCACAGTTTGGATCCGGGCTGTGATTGGTCTGTATGTAGCACGGCAGGGTGGTAACATGGCGCTGGTCGCCTCTCTCCCCCAGGCTGCGGAAGGCTACGACAGCCCCTCCCACGGGGTCAGGTCCTCCCTCTCCGACTCCGGCGCCTCCTCGCTGTCCGCCGCGGACGCCGCGGAGACCTGCGCCGGGAGGGCGGGCAGACCGGGCGCCGGCGGCGACGCGTCCCCCCGGCACCAGCCGCGGAAGGGCGGAGACGAGGGAGGTCAGTTCAGAACACGCGTCCGCAAAGAGGCGTCTGTCACCTTGGCTTTATGATGCAATTACACCGCCTCTTAGTCTCTGCTCATTTTTAATTGCTTTGCCGGAAGATAATTCCTGCAGGCCCTTGAATGTTCAGTATGATTAACACTTGGCTCCGCCAGTTGGTTGGCCGTTGGTCAGCGCTGTGGTGTTTTCGCAGTCCTGCTGTGCTGTTATTGTCCCATGACTGTTCCCGGTGCAGTGAGTTAGCCTGCGGCAGTGTCATGTGACTATGCTGCCCTGCTGTGCTGTTGCAGTGCTGTGACTGTTCCCAGTACAGTGTTCTATGCTGGAGCATTTATGTGTGTTTGTGCAGGGTCTCAGTCCCCACTTGCGTCCTGTCCTTCCGAGAAGACAAACAGAAAGGTCTTCGATGTCGGGTAAGTTGATGATGATGATGATGGGAGTGGTAGTGGTGATGATGATGATAGTGAAGATTACGATAATGAAGAAGGTGGTGAGAGTGATTATGGTGGCTTGATCATGAGTAAGATGATTAAGCAGGTGATGACAAGGACACATAGACCTTGGGTAAAATTACATAATCCAAGAGGCACTGCTTGCGTATGTATGCCTTAAATTCTTATAATCCCAGGCTGCACTCATACATTGGAGTACACTGCAGAAGTGGTATAGTTTTAAACATAAAAAAACATACAATGATAATTAAAGTATTATAATCAAAGGTAAAATAACCATGGAAACAAATCAAAGTCATGTGATAGCTGCATTCAATATACATTATCGGGAAGAGAAAGAACTGGAGTGATCATAGGCTACCCTAAAAGCCTGGCCACCCTTTGTCCCCACAGGTCTCCACTAAGGCACAGCAAAGGCAGAGAGTCTAGACTGTCTTCTGGAAACAGGTAAGACCACAAAACCAGCACCACTTCATTTAAATCTAAACTGATCAAATGTAACTATATGCAGTTAGCATTTCTTCTCTCAATATAGGCCAGTTCCTTTCTGAAAATGTGTTTTATTTTTTGGTTCATTATTATTACTTCATTAATTCCTAAAAGGCATACTATGCAGGATTTTTTAGCCTTGCTATCTCCTGTGTTTACAAACGAAGAAGTCTCATCTCTGTCTTCAACCCAGGTCAACTCATCTGAGTTCCCAAACGAGTCACAGACTCGCAAATTCATTAGAAACTACCGGAAAATTTCTCCCATCAATTACTTCAACCGGATATTACATTGTCCAGTCGGGACCACAAACCGGGCATGTACAAGTACTTTGAAAACCAGGCATTCTAGTCAACAAAATCATACGTATAGCAATCCTAGTTGGATAGCTGGAGGTAACGTTACTTACAGGTCTAACAGAAAACAAGCCAACTCCATGTCGGCTTTCATCCCCTTGGCGAACAGCAGCTCAAGCCACCAAGGAAAAGCAATTCCAAGGTTAGCTCTAGTTCTACCCTGAGCCCTGTCAGCTTGTCTTTTTGCTTTCCTGTATCTGAGCCATTACATCTGCTAGCTAGCTAGCAACAAACACCCTGCTGCTGTGTAGCCACACCCACCCCTCCCCATACAGAAAAGAATGCCATATAAGAAATGATAATATAGAGATAATGAGATTCATTTCAGCATTAAGTATATCACTGAAATTAGGAGAGAGGATATATTTTGGCAATGATATTTTGTGATATAACAGCATACAAATATTCCTCTTTAGTCAGTTCTGTCCTTGTTTATCGGTTTGATTTAATGCTGAGGTTTTTTAGAATTTATGCAACACAAAGTAAGCAGGATAAAAACAAAAGGAGATGCTCTACAATGGGCTTACATTTTGACAAAAAATGTACGCGGTTGAGCACCCCTTCAGCGTGGGTGGATACATTTACTGTAGTCTCTGCCCTTTATCATCGTGATAGGGTGTGTCATTCTGTCAGCGAGTTGACACAGTATTATGGCGTAACAGGCAAATGGAGAAGGTTTTGATTTATATAGAGAGCAGCAGTTTATATAACGGTGCCCCAGGTCCCCGGGCGATGCGTTGCGGTTGTCTGGCACTGGAAGCAGTCACTGCCACGGCAACCGGAAGGCGTGGCCAGACACCGCACGCAGCAGCAGGCTTACCGCGCTGTGACCGCTACGGAGTTGACCGCATAGAAGCTACCCACGTAGATCTGGTCCTGTGAAGCAGGCCCTTTCTTGCACCGTCTTTTACTTTACCGGACTAGACCAGAGTTTAGTAAAGGCTCGTGAAGGCATTTGCACCCGCAAAGCCACCAGAGAGCACAAAACCGCACAAGACGATGCAGAGGGCCTAATTTACTGAGACCCTTAGAAAACCTTTTAGCGCACACAAAATCAATAACACAACCAACGATTGGTGCAAAACGAATACCATGACCTGTCATTGGCCATGTTATTGGTTTTGTGTGTGCTAAAACGTTTGACACATACTAAAGGTCTTAGTAAATAAGGGTACCGTACAAGGTTATCTGAAGTTTGTGGTAAGTCCTCCAGTGTGTTCTCAGCACAGGAGCGCAGCTGGAGTTTTAAAATAAATCCTGTCTTTAGATCCAGGATCTAACCCGTGTTCTCCGTGTTTGTTATCTGAAAATGGTCATGGAAGCAAGGGGGTACAGTGTGGACATCTATCAAAGCTGAGATGAGTGGGTACTCCAGGCGTCTGAAAATGTGTGACACAAGCTCATCAAAATTCATCTTTATGAACGCCAATAAAGGACAGTATTTATTACCATATAAAATATGAATCACTTATCAAATTTTGTCAAGCCTTGTAGATATTGGGCCTATAAACATCTGGCTATATTTCCCAGAATCTTTATTTGACAGTTACTACAAGTTACAGTGATATAGCCAAATGACACACAAATGTGTCTTTTTAAAAACAACATAAATCCTCTGTAACTATTGTAAAATGACATACTACTCCTTGGCACCAGTACAAAGAGTTTTAAAATAACTTCTGTCTTTAGGTTTGTTCTCTGTGTTTTTTTATTTGATAATGGTCATGGAAATGAGGGGTGTAAAGTATCCTCCTCCCTCCCTCCCTCCCTCCCCCTCTTCCTCTGCTTCCCTGTCTCCACTGCATTAGCAGCCACCAATAACCCTTCCTTCTCTACAGTTCCACAGATCTGTCTGCGGAGAACAGTCCGGAGAAGCTCAAGCCCAAGGTACGCAAACAGAACCCCAGACTAATAACACTGATCTGTTGTGAGCATGTGCAGTCCAGCCAGTACAATGCGCAGAGTCGCCAGTACATCGCATCTCCGTATCCTGAGCGGGGTGCCAGCCCCTGTGTAAAACGGTAAAATTGACTTACGGCTCCACTGTTTGTGACCAACGTACAGTAGCATTCCACAGTGCGGATGCTCTGTCTCGGGCGTGACATGCTGTCAGATAGTCTGAATTCATACGCAAACAGCCGTTGGCAGTGGAATGTGTGAAAGTAAAAGGATGCACCAAAATGTGAGCGAGCCTAGTATTGTTCATAATGAATGAATTTTTAAGCCATGAAAATGACAGTCTCTTTTTGCATCTCTGTTGAACAGAAATCCCTCTCCTGGCCACATTTCTTTTCCTATTCTTATTATGTGGTATCGTGTTTCATTTTTTTAAATCTTCAATCGTGTTTTATAAAGTTAGAAACGATAGTGCATGTACAGCAGCACGTATGTGAATACTATTAGACAATGTATAATCTGGTGATTACAAACTAAGTACCAATTATCAGCAGCAAGCTGATCAGTTCAATAACTGACAAACATGATCATGCAATCACTTTCCCAATGGGTAAAATGAATTTGTATTAAATCTTGCTGCATTGTAACAGCTGTGTGACATAAGATCCCTGATTCAATTGCAAATGTTTGACTAAGCACAGGAAGTAGAATTGCCATGTAAGAATCTGCTGTCTGTCTCTACAGCTGTGTATGATTTCCCCATAAATCCAGTACAAATAGTTTATGTGAGTTCTCTCCAGCAAAATAATCTTGAAAATCACATACAAGTAAATAAGCAAAGTCCGAAATGTGTTGGCACGGAGAAAACATTGGTTGCATATTATGTTCAGGTATGGATGCGTTATTTCAGATTTAGTTGCCCCAGTGGCCTTTGCATGTGGGGAGCAGCCAGTTGCTACTACATAAGCTGCTTTTTGGACTTCTAAATACACAGCTACTGTCCAAGGCCTTGCAGAGCAGCCTAATCCTCACAGGGCACAAGTTTATGCTGGCATCATGGAGTTTTCTGAGAAGCTGCCCGGCCATTTTGTGCCGATATGCCTAAGCAAAAATATACAAAAATTACCCAGCGAGGCACAATCATCATGCAGATGTGATAGAAAGAGACAGCCTGAGGCTGTGTGCCACCGCAGGCCAGAGACGTGATTGGCTCAGACCTGGTCACCTGTCCCTGGCCGACCCCCTGGCTGAGGGGTGACTTACGCGCATCCACCTATCTTTCCACGGTCCCTGCGTGAAGCTCTACAAACTCTGAAGCGGATCGCGGGCGAGCGGACCAATCAGCTCCTGGCTTTCCGGGAGCTTTGCCTTGATCGCAGCGTCACTGGCCGAGACCGAGCACCCGCTGGCACCGCTTGTGTCAGAGCGTGACTCAGCTTTAGCCCACGTCTCCTCAAACTCAGAGCGGCCCGCCCGCGGGACCAGAGCAGAGCAGCGAGAGAGCGAGCAGAGCAGAGGAGAGCGGACTGCTAGGGATGGAAATGTTACATAAAAGCTCAGCCAGTCAAATTCCTCACGCAAAACATGGTGTAAATCCTGGGCTCAGGCAGTCAAATTCCTCACGCAAAACACGCTGTAAATCCTGGGTCTTCCGCCACGGCCTGGCGTTACTGGCAAATATCTTGCAAGACGTGTGAGAGAATCTTAAACCTTTCACTTTGCTGGACAGAAAGCATTCAAGTATGTTTTGTGATAGGATTCATTACTGGTGTTCATTTCTGAGGTAAATTTACAAAAGTGCAAATAAAATTAACAATCCAATGCACATAATCTTGTGTGATTATGAAATGATAGTTACTTTTTAAATGAAATGCTCATCAATTACCGAATTGAATTGCTTTCTGTAGAATAATTTAAATTCCTGTTAGCGTCCGTCAGTTCTTGTTAGCGTCTTGTTAGCGTCCGTCAGCATTTGAAATGCGTGAACCTGCCGAATTTACTTCGCACACAGAGCCCCGCTCTGAACGACGACTTCAGCGCCAGCAGCGCCAGCTCGGCGGACTTCAGCGGCCTGCTGGCCGACCCCAAGCTTTCGGGCCGCTGCCACACCCCGGCCCTGTCGTCGGACGAGGTGAGAACCCGCACCCGCACGCACGCGCGTGCGGATCCGCTGCCCCGCTGGGTCCGTGCCGGCCTCCCTGCACTCTGCATTCGGCATGTGTGCAACCGCGTAGCTTTCAGAGCGTTCGGTAACTACTGTACGAACGCACGCACGAGGGGAGACATTTTAAGCTGCTCCCGTTGCACTGTAAAACAGACCTTTGCCACCACACGGAATGAATATCCTGCTTTTGAAAACCTGGAAGTTATCTAGCAAGGCTTTTTAGCAGGATTGTCACGAGTTGTATTTTTTGTTTATCAGCAGATGTGGATGGCAAACGAAGAAACGTTTTTTTTAACGTAATGGTCTGTTCGTCTGTCTGTTGGGTTTTTTTTTTTGTTTTTTTAACTCAGCATGTTTGATCAATTTTCTGTCTTTGGCTACATCTTTATTGCGTCATTATTGTTATTCTCCATTTCCATAAACAACCCCGCCTCTTCCACATGCTCTCGCGCCCCATTGGTCAGAGCTTGGATATGATAGAGGATGAGGTGAGATTCAGCATGTACTGTCAGTGTGTGGTACTGGGGCTGAGGGTTGCATGCGCTCGTTGTTCAGTCGCTGGTGTAAGGATGGGAACATCGCTCCCGGTGCATAGCAGTCCGAGCCATTCCAGGTTTTACAGCGAGCACGTAAGTCTTCAGATTGGAAGCCTCCTGCTGGTTGGGAGCTAACCTGCTTCTTGATTGGCTGAACCCGCTATGAATCGGGAGCGCTATTTCAGACCCCATCCTTCAAACTTAAATAGCATCGTTCTGCATTTTCGGCTAGCATTTTGAGTGGCGGGCTGGTGTCATAAACTGAGAAAGCGCAGCCTGCACGT
This sequence comes from Anguilla anguilla, assembly GCF_013347855.1. Lineage (NCBI taxonomy): Eukaryota > Metazoa > Chordata > Actinopteri > Anguilliformes > Anguillidae > Anguilla > Anguilla anguilla. Next base: position 38,678,728 of record NC_049208.1, on the reverse strand, counting down.
TGCCTGTTCAAGGACTTTCTGCTACTCTGCTATAAGTGTGGATGCTTCGCAGCAGGGTTGCGGGGCGGTTGTGTGTGTGTGACGTCCGTTCCGTCGCTGGCGTGGTGCATGCAGCTGTTCCCCTTGAATCGAAGCGGTGTGCGTAACGCGCTAACTGTTCCCGCGAGGAGATCCTGGACGAGGCCCAGGCGCCCAAAGCGCACCAGTGGCAGAACCGCTGCGTGCTGGAGTGGAACTGCCAGCAGGTGTCCCGCTGGCTGATGGGCCTCAACCTGGAGCAGTACGTCCCGGAGTTCACCGCCAAAAACGTGGACGGAGGGCAGCTCCTGCAGGTGGACGGCACCAGCCTCAAGGTGAAGCTCGTAGACCGAAGCACTGCTCACAAGGCTCGAGGGGTTGGAGAGCTGTCTGCTCGATTCCAGGCCTTTAGAGTGTGTCGAAGTGTCCTTGAGCAAGACGCCTAACCCCAATTGCCTTGCACGGCTGCCTTTGGGCTGCCTTATTGGTGTGCAAGTGGGTGTGTGAATGGGTGAATGAGAGGCATTAATTGTAAAGAGCTTTGTGCAGTAGTTGCAGGAAAATGCGCTATATGCATTCACTATTTACCATTTGAGAAAAACTTGTACCGTCAGATGTACCGTCAGTCGCTTTGGAAGTCCCTCTCTAAGGCAGCTGGAAGATATACAGCAATAATAATTGTAATGCTACTAATAATGACCGGAACAGAACACCATTTGTAATAGTAGTAGTAACAGCAGACGTATTGATAAACTAGTATCAGTATGAATGAAGCATAACTGAGGGAAGCTGAGAGTTTTCTCCCCTGTGTGTGTTCAGGCCCTGGGCGTGGCCTCCTCCCAGGACCGCGCCCTGATAAAGAAGAAGGTGAAGGACCTGAAGGCGCTGATGGAGAAGGCCCGGAGGAACCGCGAGAAGCAAGAGAAGCAGCGGGAGAAAGCGCGCCGGAAAGAGCTGGAACAGATGCAGAGGCAGGCCCGCAACGGCAGCAAGTCGTCCGGCGAGCCAGCAGAGGGCGCCACCGAGTGACAAGCCGGGCCGATCCAGCAGCACCTTCTTTTTTTCCAGTGGCTGGAAAGCGGAGCGGGGGACTCGCGTGAGAGAGCCGCCACTGCGCCACTTGCTAGGGGACCACCAAGCCGCCGTTCCTACGGGAAACGAGCCGAAAACGCTCGGGCCGGGCTCAGAGGCTTCATCTCACTCGCGCTTTGGGATTTAAAAAAAAAAAAATCAACCGTTTTTTCCTCCCTTTGCTGGTTTTTATGTTTTGGTTTATTGTTTGCAGTGTTCTGTCCCCACACACTGGATCTCATGACACTCACACTCCTCAAGTCAGCTTCAATTGGGTCTGTAGGCATCATCTTACTAGGCTGTATTTCAACCACCTTTAGGTGTAATGTAATTGTAAATATATACATATATATATACATATATATATATATTATAACATAAAAGTCTGATGTGCCATTTTTAATATGAGAAACCTGTGTATATGCTGTGTAGATTTCTTAAATCTTTTTTTGCTTTGCGGAAGCACACTGGATAGGCCTGGATTGCATAGCCACTCCGAGTAGAATGCCTTGCACATTATTTCGGCACATAGACGGGCTGCTGCTTTTCCCCTGATCTCGACTGGAGAAACTGGAACCCTCGTGCCGCAGCTGCGGATTGGCCGGAGTGACGGCGAGCTGCCCGACTCGCACTCCGCGGCGACTGAGCGCGGGCGAAGGGCTATCGCTCCGTCTCCGCGTCCTCTCGGCTGCAGGACGTCCCACAGCGCAATGCAAGACACGCAAAATACGAACGTTCGGGAGCGGAACGGGTAAAGATCAGCTCAGACGTCGGCTGACCACTCGCGTTTTCACGAGGAAAATGCGATTTCCGCTCCAGACGTGGGAGAGCGTTTCTCTGCGTTCGCTCAGAAGCATTTGGCCTTATCGGGTTTTGACAGGTAGCACGGACGCTGGAGGGCAGTATTCTAACTTTTATGGACTTATGACAAAACCAAACAGTACTTCGATAGCAAGAATGCAGCGCTATAAAAATTGCCGCCAGCTCTATTGCTTTAATAGCCTCCATTTTGAGAGCTTTTAGGTTTCCAGAAACTCAAGGTCATTTTGCCTTTAGAATTTTAGATTTCTCTGGAATACATTTCCCTTGTCTGCAGATGTTTTGGTACCTCATTTGTCAGCTAGTATATTTTCCTTTTAAAGTGCTATATAAAGAAAGTGTTGGAAATGTGTTGATACGGAGAAAGACAGAATCGTGTTCAGTGTTTGATTTTGACCTAAGGTTTGCCCTGCGCTGCAAAGATCCCCATTTACACTCCTTTATCTCCGCATGGTCACTCATGCCCTCGGGATAACACAACACCCTCCCTTTTACACCTCCTTCGAAATTGCACGGCGATGTGTAAGATATCTGTAGACATCAAGTGTTTCCTTTGACATTTTTACTAGCGCACAGAAAGTGGTCTGTCATTTTGTCATGTGACTTCTGTGAATGTGCGGCCATTTTCCATGTTTTTGTCCTGCACTTCATCTCTATATTTATTTGCATCTTTTTGTTTCAGTTGAGGGCTTAGATGATTTACGGCTGAGAGCTTAGGTAATTTTTTATATTGAGGCTCTGAGCTGTAACGCCGTACCAAAGGCACAAAATGGCTGCTGAAGTTTCTTTCGTATGCTCCCTGCAGCTGGAAGTTTGTGCAGTGTGGGTCGAGTGGGTGAAAAATGCTCATTGCTTATCCTCTGGAGGTATTAATCTATTTAAATATTAATATACATATTAATACATCATTGTGTCACTTCACACTGGGACTAAATTATTATTAGTCCTACTAAAAAGTGGAATAGTTACAACTTATCTACAGAATTATCATAATCAAAACAACTGATCATAATTTTACTCCACAAAACCTTTTTTTTTGTTCCTTTTTGCCAAATAAGAAATAATCAGAAGTCTCAGGATGAGAAGTTTGAACATAATTATGATGAAGACATTAAATATTAAAGAAACCTAATGATATTAATTTTAAAGTAGGCTTGCATTATAACATCTTTTGAGGTCCCTTTTTTGACAATAAATTGAATTCTCCTGTCCTAATTTCTTCCCCTGAATTACCCTGAGTTCAACAAAAACTATTTTATCAAAAGCTAAAACACTGTTCTCCATTTTATGGTCTGAGAAAGCCAGAAAGACATTATGAACAGAAGAATAGAATAGAAGGTTTCTTCACATAAAAAATACGGAGTTTATGATGCTAGAAAAGAAGATATATCACATTACAAAAAAAATTCTATAGGAGTTTTATGATGCAAGCTATACAAGAAGGTATCTTCACATTAAAGTAAAAAAATGCAGAAAGAGTTTATGATGCGAGTTGACAAGATATATACATAAGGTATATGTGCATAACACTTTCACAAATAATGACCTCAAACGCTGGCAACGAACGTTCTTTAGATATCCCAGAATTCCCCGCCTGTGAACATTACTGTACTTGATGTATTTTTTACATGCTGAAAGCAATATAACTTTGGAAAGTCTCGTTTTATATTGTGTGAGTCCCTCAATGTTGGGACCAATGCGAGGGCTACATTGTCTGTCAACAGAAATACAAGGAAGGGGGGATGTTCAGAGCTGATCGGGTTTTATATCAAAGATGTACATAGCATTGCACTGTCTTGACATTGTGTATGTGCTGAATTTTGATTTGAAGTATTTTGTCACCATTTTAGGCCTCTGTTCAATCCCACCAAGGTGCGACGTGTCCTCAACTTTGTGTAACAAATTTCTTAAGCTATGTTGTTATTATTTAATGTGTTCATTTCTTATGGCACTTTTTTGTTATTTTCATTGAGTGACCTATGAACTCACAATGTTGTTTACGCTAAAGAACTTAACACTTGCCTAGATATCTGATCTACAGGTAAGGATGAAGCGTGCGGTGGTCAGATTGAATAGAGGTCATACTGTACTACTGAAATGTTGAAAGGGCAGCTAACAGTTGCACTGGAAATGGTAAAATCACTGTAAAGTCACTGTTTTGCGATGTAAAAACACGGTTTCTTTATTGGTTCATTATGCAGTATCTTGAGTTATACCGTAGAAATCAAGCCAACGTAGGTACAGCCAGTACAAATAGCATGCGAAAGGTTATAGCTTTTATTTATTTATTTTTTTTTACTTCATACTTGCATGAAGGAGACCCATAGGTGCCATGTCTGTGTTGTCGGCACTCCATTTAAAGTTTTGAGTTTCAGGTCCCTGTTTAGTTAGCATAAGACCAAGGGACACTGCCTCTGAATGGCCCAAGGTCAGCCTCTGAATCCTGTTTGATTTGTAAATACACCCTGTTCCAGAAATACAGTGAAAGTTCATTCCAGACAGCGTGTGTGACAGTGTTTTTTCTTTCTTTTCCATTTTTCAACTTCTAAGTGCAAAGGTACACCTCCTTGTTTTCCCTGCATGCATGCAGCCAGCCATGGCAATAGTTAAATATACAGGGGGGGATATTTCCAAGACCTTTAGCGCCTTAGTATATTATCTTTAAGGCTGTATGGCTAAGTATGCTGTGCTGACAGTGAGAGTGGCTGCATTTAGTGACATCATTCATAAAGTTGTGGGAAACAGAAATACTTTGGTGCTACATCATGAACTAAAGAATTTTAATGTTGACAGGTATTATTCTAAATACTGAAAACGGTAAAATTAACTATTCAACAATTATAGATTTAAAATGTTGTACTATTAAATTGGGTAAAATGAATGTGAAAATAGGCTTATGAATAAGACTAATGGCACAGAAACATTGGCACACTATGGCATGGACATTGTGTTTCTGTAGTTCTAGTGGTGTTTGCTTACCATGTTAAAAGGCACTTTTGTGAGTATCTTCAGCTAAAAGCATCTCCCAATTAAATAGCCTTGGTAGAAGCAGCATACAGAAGAAGCATGTGTCGGACCCCAGGAAGACTAGCTGATGTCGTGGCATTAGCTAACGGGGATCCTAATAAACAATAAACAATAAACAATACAGGGAGCCAATACAGATGTGTAAAGCCTGGCATCAGAGGCCAGTCAGGACGCAAAGTAGGCCTTTGTAACCAGGAGGCCCATATTTATTAAGCATCTGACAGCAGGAGTGCTGATCTAGGATCAGTTTGCTTGTTAAGTTCATAGTGGACAAGGTTACAATAAGGACAGGGAGAACCTGATCCTAGATCAGCACGCCTACTCGGCGGCTTAATAAATAGGGTCCCAGGCCACTTACAGGTGTCGAGGCCACCCAGGGGATTTCACTGAAGAGTGAAGAGGCAACATGCTGTGATGCATGATAGATGCACTGTTAATTCAGTGGGTCTGTAAAGTCAAGGTGAAAAGGGCTGTTGACACATTTTTTTCTTCCATCACTGCATGCACGATTCTGTCAAAGCAGCGCATGGTTAAGTGGTCCTCAATGTACCGTACATGCAAATTACCAAATAGTTGATCGGACAGCAAAACCAGCCCTTTAAGATTTGATAGAGTGATGGCCACTTGAAATATGCACACCTAAAAGCATTTCTGCTCAAGAACTTGGAAGGGCCATTTGAATGTCATTTGGAAATTCCTACACTGACATTCAAGTTTTTTTCCCCTTCTTTTTTCACTTTTGAGCCCAAAATGAATGCAATTTCATTTCAAATTCTGTTGAATGAATTTTATTTATCATGAGGCTTAATACTGTCATTGAAATGGCAACTTTTGATGCACAATGTTCGACAGGATTCCCACTGCAGAAAAGCTTTTACGGTTAAGTGGTGGTGCTCCACCTCTCAAAATAAATAACTGTCAGCTTTGTTGTTGTGCTTTCCTCCCATGTCATCGCTGGTGGCACTGAAAGGCCTGACTTCCTGTCGGCTGAAGTTGTCCAAGTTGAAGCTTGCTCCACCCTTAAGCCACGCCTGTCTTAGATGCTGCACATATCTTCCCCGGTACATCTTAAGGTGGATCAAAGTGTGATGTTTCAACTTAAGGTGGATCTTAAAAAGATTGCTATCTGAAGCAATAGCCTGTTGTATGCATAGTCTATTGCATGTACAATAATTGAGTATTCAATGTGCACTTCACTTTCTTTCAGGTAAGTACTTCCTTTCGGCTGCCAGCAGATCAGTGGTAAAATCCAGACAGTTGTGTTTTTGCTAAAATACTTTCCACTCTGTTGTTAAGAAAGATGGGTGGTAGCCAAGACAGACATGTTCCCTTCATAATTAGTGCATAACCATGATGTAAGATAAATCTAATACCAGTAAACCAGTAAATCTAATAACTCTCAATAACAGAACAATAAAAATGTCAACTGAACAGAAGAAAGCCATATTCTATAAAGCCGTAGTTATAATTTGTTCAACCTTAGTCCCATTGCTAATTGTAACAGCAATATACTTCCATACATGTTTGGGCCTAATATGCAAATTGACTGCAGGCACTAAGCCACTGTACTACTTGCAGTTACATTAAGTGTCCGTCAACAGAATATTTTACCTTATACATAATACTGTACATACAAACTGTTTAATACAGGACTACAAATAACAAGAAAAAAGAAGGCAACATTGGTGAAATGGATACAACATAATATCATATAGTATATATATTCATATGTAAGTGCACTTATTTTGTGCACAAAATTGTTCTTTCACTTTATTTACATAGATTTATGACTGATTCTAGAATTCCGAGGCGTGGCATCGCCTATTGCAGTAGAAAACAGTCAGAAAACTGAAATCATATGGAAGAAGTATGGATAAATAACAATTTCAAATCATCAGACTTAAAATATATATACTGTATATGTTGAAATAGGATGATAGTGTTTCAATGCATTTTTAACTCCCAATGTTCTGCAGTCTTGAGAAGCGTAACTCCACAGTATAGGTATGTGCACAAAAGTTAAATATATAAAATCAAAATACAATACATCATCCCATATATAATAAAATATTTCCCTTTCATCCATTATTAAAGGATTCCATCAGTAATTCCTTGGGGCATTCCATAAATAAAGTGACAGAATCCGTGGTTGCATAGCCTTGTTTAACCACAAGGGGTCACTCAATATGTACAAATGTTGAAATAAGAATACTGTCATTTCACTCCCTGGGGAAATATTCTGGACTGTAGGGCACATACAAACTGCTGAGAAAATAATGGAAAATCACATGTGAGATACTGTACTCCAAACTGTAGGTAAGTGTGGTACTTTATTCTTTCATTTCAGAGTTTAAAGTTTACAAAAACTTGTTTTAACCCCCATAGCACAGAAGTCTCATTGTATTTGGTGTAAAAACTTAAAATTTACAACTTTCCATAATTTGTTGGCTTACTGACATGAAAAATATAACTTCTCTTAATTGTGCGGATCTCTGCCAAAGCTGTGGATGAGTAGGTGCTCCAAGAATCTGAAAATGTGTGGCACAGCTTTATGAACGGCAATAAAGGTACGAATTTATTACCATATAAAATATACATCAGTTATCAAACTTTGTCAAGCCTTGTGGACATTTGGCCTATAAACATCTGGCTATATTTTCCTGAATCTTTATTTGACAGCTACTACAAGTTACAGTGATATAACCAAATGGCTCAAAAAATGTCTTCATAAACACAACATAAATCCTCTACAGTGATTGTATAATTACACATTTTTTCCCAGTTATAAGAACTGTTCAAGAAAGTTTATGAATGACTCCATAGTGCTACTTAGTACAGTGCCCTGGAAAAGTATTTGCCCCCTTCCTGATTCCTCTATTATTGCATACTTGTCACACAGAATGGTTTCAGATCTTTAGATAAAATGCTATATTAGACAAAGGGAACCTGAGTAAACTTAATTTATTTAATGAAAAATGTTATCAAGCACTGTTCTCCCTGTGTCTGCGTGGGTTTCCTCCAGGTAATCCGATTTCCTCCCACAGTCCAAGGACATGCAACTTACAGGAGGTTAACTGGAGGTTAACTGGAGTCTAAATTGCCCCTAGGTGTGTGTGAGGGAATGGTGGGCGTGTGCCCTGTGATGGACTGGTGACCTGTCCAGGGTGTGTTCCTGCCTCTCGCCCAGTGCAGGCTGGGATGGGCTCCAGCACCTCCCGTGACCCTGACCAGGAGTAGGCAGTTATAGTTAATGGATAATGTTATCAAACACCCATGTAAACTCGTGTGAACCCATGTGAAAAAGTAATTACCCCCTTGCACTTAATAACTGCTTGCACCACCTTTAGCAGCAATAACTGCAACCAAACACTTCCTATGATTATAATCAGTCTTTCACATCAATGTGGAGGAATTTTAACTGACTCTTCTTTGCAGAACTGATTTAATTCAGACAAATTAATAGGTTTTTGAGCATGAACTGGCCGTTTAGGTTCTGCCACAGCACCTGTATTGGGTTCAAGTCAGAACTTCAAACAGGTCACTCCAAAGCTTTAATTTTGTTCCTATTCAGCCATGCTGATGTGGACATCTTGCTTTTGTGTTTAGGATACTTGTGTTGCTGCATAACCCAATTACGCTACTACTGATGCCTGGGCAGTTATGCTCCGTTTTGTCATCAGTGAATCCTCATGAGGATGGGGAATCTTGGCTTGCAGATTGAAATAAATAACAGCAGTTCCCACAGGGAGGAAGACATCTTGATGGGAGAACAGCTCCCCAACCTCAGGCATCTAGCTGCCTAACATAACTAGCTAGCTAAAAGTAAGCTACAAATCAGTTCAACAGAAAACTCTGAGCCGCTTTTCATCCCCTTGGCGAACCTCAGCTGACACCACCATGGAAAAGTAATTCCAAGGCTGACTCTTGTTATTGAACGAGCCTTGTCAGATTGTCTTTTTGCTTATCTGTATCTGGCCTACTTAGCATCCATCAGTGCAGCAGCTAATAAGCAACAATCACTTCTGGAAATTCATCCCAGACCACTGACTGTAGTCACACCCAGCCCTCCCAGTAAAAGGCGCAGGAATTTCGTGAAACTAGATTTCCAGTGGAACACGGATATGCCTTAGCATGGTTATTTAATAATAATAAAAATCCTGCATAGTCTTCCTTTAACTTGAGGGTGTTCAGAATCCATATGGGGAAATCCGTGTAGGAATTACAGCCCTATTTCTGCACAGTCCCCACATTTTAGGGAAGCAAGAGCGATTGAACAATTAGTTGCTCAACCAAATGTGTTGGAATACAGAGCCAAACCTAGAAAAAATGTGTCACTATATACTTATAAAATAATACTTACGGGCTGAAATATAGCTTTAATGAAAGCATAAATAGAAGGGCTATACTCCTTTTTTCAAACTATTTTTGCATCATGATTAGGTAAATGTAGTTCTGTTCGCTTTTAATGGAATCACCAACAGTTCGGCTAGGCCAGAGTTTCAAAATGAAAGAGTCGGCAGGCAGTGGTCTCAGTGGCAGCCTCGTGTATTGCTTTTGTTATATTTATATCCCACAGGCCCTGTAGGTCAGCTGCCTGGGTCTGAAGCAGGAATGCCCTTCTGTGCCCTCATTTCTATAAATAGTCTGACAAATTTAACGTCGCAACAGTTGCGTTGCAGGCCGGCCAGACCTGCGCTCTCAGGCTGAGGCGGTTACAGTGCTGCGGCAGTGCGTCTCACACGCTCTCTCAGCTCCAGGGAATTCCTTCCGGCGACCGTGGCGGGGCGAAGGACATGGGCGAGGCGATCGGCCAGAAGTCAGAAGCCGCAAAGAGGCTGAAAGAGCGGTTCCTGCGGGCGCTCCAGCGCGACGACGCGGAGGAGGTGCAGAAGATCCTGCACTCCACCAACATAGACATCGACACCGTGTTCGAGGTGGAGGACAGGAGCATGATCCTGGCATCGTACAAGCAAGGTAAGGGAGAAGCCTCCCTCTAGAGGCTTGTGGCCCAAACGTCAGGAATTTGGTCGAAATCGAGCCTCCTGCAAAACAACATTTACGGGCACACGGCCATGAAAACAGCAAGAACTCGAGGAGCGTGATTCACCACTGTGGGGAGCTAAACTTCTTCCAAAGACACAAGCTACAAGTAGGATTTTTACAATCTTATGAATATATGATCACAGTGGGTATATTTCCACTATGGCTCCATTGTAGCTTGAGAATAATATCCCCCTTGCTGTTCTCTCAAATGCTTTTCAAACAGAAACTTGCTCCTGTCATTTGCCTTCCATTTCAATCTCCCCAGACAGTAGGATCCGGTATACATAGCGTAACCACTGTTTTCATGTTTATTATTTGATGCTTTTTTTTTTTTGGTTGCAGGTTACTGGTTGCCTGGATACAAGCTGGAGTCCTCTTGGGCTATGGGCCTCCACGTTTGTGTGATGTATAACTCCCTGGCGAGCGCCTTGGTGCTCCTGGAGAGAGGGGCGGCGGTCAACCGGAAGCCCAACGGGAAGACCCCCCTGCACGTGGCGTGTGAGGTGTCTAACGCTGACTTTGTCACCCTCCTGCTGAACCACGGAGCCAGGGTCAACAGCGTCTCTCTGAGCGGGCACGCGCCTCTACACTACTGCACCACCAAGGAGTCTGTGGACTGCGCCAAACAGCTCATTCTTAAAGGTGTGCCGACCTATATATAGGTCTAAGCCTAGTATGTTACATAAATACACTGTTATGTTTATCTACATAGATAATTTTTTTTTTTACTTTGAGTAGTCCTCCTTTCAACCAGTCATATCTGCATATATAGATTTTTATACAGACAGAGATGGACGGTGGGACGGACGAACAGATAGATATTTTTAATAAACAAACTGAAACTATTTTAGTACACGAACAGAAACTGCTGTGCAATCTTGTGCCATTTAGGAGCGCAGGTGAACAAACGGAGCGACAACAACGACGAGGACACGCCCCTGCACACCGCGGCGCGGTTCGGCCTCCCGGAGCACATCGCCCTGTACGTCCGCCACGGCGCCCACGTGGACGCGCCGAACGCGCGGTCCGAGACGCCGCTGATCGTGACGGCCTTCTGGGCGCTCAGCCTCCGCGAGCAGCTCTACAGCCCCGACCACCACCTGGTCTGCCGCATGCTGCTGGACTACGGCGCCGTCGTCGACCTGCAGGAGGAGGACTACAAGACCGCCCTGCACAAGGCCGCCTGGAACTGCGACCGTGCGCTCATGCAGATCCTGCTGGAGGCGGGGGCCGACGCCCGCGTCATGGACATCAACGGCTGCGCGCCCATCCAGTACGTCCTCAAGGTGACGCAAGTGAGGCCCATGGGGGAGCCGGAGGTCTGCTACCAGCTGCTGCTCAATCACGGCGCGGCGAGGATATACCCCCCCCAGTTCCACAAGGTAACCCCGGAAACCTTCACCTGGTTTTCACCTGCCCCTTAGCCATGGCTAGCGAGCTAGCTAGTTGGACTAAGAGTTGGGAATCCCTCCTTTGAAGAAGCCCCAATGCCTCACAAATGAAGGAGCTGTGCTATACATCAACTGGATTGTCCTCCTTTCGAGCTGAATCTCATTTCACAGTTTTTAAATTAAGAAACAAGAGCCGTAAGGTCTCGCACATGTGTGTCTGTGGTCTCAGGAATGAGGTACAATGAGGACCAATCTAACAGTTACCCAAACAAGGTAAAAAATCTCATGCATTTCAATGACAGACAGAGCTCGGTTTGCAGTGTCTTAAATGGGGAGCTTAGGAACTACAGGATCATTTTCAAGTGAAAGATGAAATTGTTTTGCTCCTGATTGAACTGTTAGAAAAGAGATACGCCCCGACAGTATATATAGATGTGCAGAAGGTTGTGGCCTGGCTCAAGTGTATGAAAGCAAGTATGCATTGAAATTTCTCAAAATGTTCTCAGATGCTTGAAAGTTGTAGTGTGAATTGAAGTATACCATATATCTGCTTGCTGTTCCCAGAAACCCTTGCTATTTACATTACTAATTCAAAGTCAGATGTAGTAAGCAGTATCGGAGGAATCTGTGTTGAAATATGAATGAGCAAAGAAGTACTTGGTTGATATTACAAGGCCTGTTTTGAGATGCATCCCCAGAAATTTTGATAAATGTAGTCAGTATACAGTACATAGGTCATGGAACTGTGATCATATGAAAATGGCTTTCACTGTACACAAGCATACTTGTTATGTATGTATGTATGTATGTATGTATGTATGTATACATTTATGTGTGTATGTACATACTGTGTGTATGTATGTATGCATGGCAGGTCATGCTACAAAATGCACAAGACCATTGATCAAGGACAAGTACTCAATTTCCTTGACTTTTTGGGACATGAATAGTGTACAAAATATTCCAGAGACCATGTTGCATTAAGATATATGTATTCAGGTCACCGTGGAACATTGATTGCTTACCAATTTGTGCAATTTAATTAATGCTTTGATCATTTCCACAGGTGTTGTATGCCTGTTATCAGTGTCCTCGGGCTGTGGAAATACTGATAAACTCATACGAACATATCAAAGCCACAAGGAAATGGAGAATGGCTATTCCTGAAAGCACATACCAGGTAATCGTGTTTAAAATATCTTAACTACTTACATATTTTCAGTGTTGTTAAACACTGAACTTATTTGGTGGCTGTAAACCGTTAGTGCTGGTTAAGGCAGATTTGATGCAAAGGTTGTAGGCTCTTGAAGTGCTTGAATGTGTGTGTGTGCATGCGCGCGTGTTCGTGTGTGTGTGTACCATGTGTGTGCGCGTGTGTGTGCGTGCGCATTATGGAAAGAATGCAGAGTAAATAATTCCGATCTAGCTGATTCAAGTGTTTTGAAAATACACCTGTGTTTATGATGGCTTTTTTTTTCTCCTTGTTTTTACAGCAACACCGTGATTTCTATGACTCTGTATTTGCTGTGTGCAGCAACACACCACGCACTCTGCTGCATTTGGCCAGATGTGCAATTCGGGCACATATGTCCAACAGATGCCACCGCGGGATCAAAACACTGCCCGTTCCACATTCAATGGAGAGATACTTACTGCTGGAACCAGAAGGAATCGTTTATTGAGGTGTCATACCTCTAAAGGTCCATTCGAGAATTGATAGTCCTTCAGGACTGCAGAATACTGAGCGGAAAATTTCAGAAGGCAAATATCTGGTCGGAGAAGTTTTCAAAATTAACCCATGGTCAAACTTCAGACAAGGATTGCATTTTCAATAAAGGGACCATTTTATAAATAGTTCATAAATAATTTCTGAGAAGTTTTCTTCATTTGTGTCCCCTCCCCTCTCACAGGTTAAGAAAAACATTGTCAACTCTGAACATTCATAAAAAGCACTTAAAGAACCTTAACTTTGTATGTAATATAAAAAGAACACTCACTCCTGGGGCTCAAATGAAGAGATTTTAAAGATGGGCTTTTATCCATACAAGGTAAGTGTAATTAAACAAAAGACCTGAAATTCAGTAATAACAGTGCAAACCTGGATCCATATCAGAGGTATTGGTCTGATATAATGTGGCTGAGTAATATTGCAGAATACACTCACAGCACTTAAGGGACACAGCATGAATAGGCAAAGGTGTCTCAGCATTCAATTCTTTGTTAGCATTAGATTCAAAATGGCACCGTTAGCACTTAAATGTCATCTTTTCACTCATAAGAACTCAAATGAGTTCACACTGAGGTGAAGTCCTTTATTTAACATAATAGTAACATTACAAAATGGAAGTCTCGCACTCTAGGTTGAAGGCACACGAAATACAAAATTGAATTGCCTTTTTAAAGTTGTCCAGAAATTTCTTAGGTTAAAACTTTTTATGACATGAAAATAAAAACTAATGAGAGAGATTGCTTTATATTACTGCATTATTGTTGAAGGCTGGTTCACCTTGTCTGAAATATAATTATGGTCCAAGATTAATAGAACCACCTGTAAAGCTAACTCTTTGACTGATCTTTCCTTTCAGGATTTGAAATGTCAGATACTCTTGAACAATTTACTCAATTTCCATTGCCAATGTAATACTTTTCATTAGTAGACTTTTGTTTGCCTTTTTTACAGACAGACAAATGTCTAGTGGTCAGCCTTATTTTTTTATGCTACAGTTGTAAATATCAACTGGGAAACTAATAATAAAAAAAATAAGATGCCATCAAAAACTGCACACGATAGATGCAATAACTGCGGTACATATAGCAAATGTGTGGTCAGGAGATCATAAATTTAAATGGCTGTAGAATCGTAGTCTATATAATTCCTTTAGACGATGTCTTCACATCTTTTTTCAGTATATTGTCAGAGAAGAGCAGGGACGTTCCTGCGGTCTGGAGCTCCTCGCAGGTTCTTTGGGTTCTGCTCATGTTCCATTGGTTCCATTGGTTCTCAGCGGGATTTAAGTCAGATGAAGCCAATGGCCGACTCCATCCCATTCAAGCTCCGCCTCCACACTGTCATAGAAACTAGCGCCGTTATCCTGCTGTCTTGCGCTTAAAAGAGGTTGCAAACCAAGGGGTCAGGTGGCGGGGGACGGATTTAAAAAAATAAATCAAAAAGTAAATATTCAAATATAAGCCACTGCTCAGAACTGCTACAGTATGCGTTTCTCTGTAATTATTTTTGGTTCCCAGGATAAGAATTATTTGTAAATGGCAATAAAGTCTGTCAATAAAGACTGTTAAGTCTTACTGTTTACTCTTCTGCTTTCATTACCCAAAATGTACAATATAGTGAATCTGCTGCCTGTCAGCACAAAGTTAGCAGTTCTGTAAACCAAACCAGAGTATTGTTCCAAGGGAATTTATCCATGTGTTCATAATCAACAACTATTTCTGCAGAACAAGTAAGAATTCGTAGACGCAAGGCAAAGTGGGACAGCGTTAATTCAGAGTGCCTGACTTGGCCTTGGGAACCTACAGTGTCTATAGCCTGTACTGTGCAGTGCCCTAGAGCTTTTCTCCAGGAGCCTATCCAGTCAACCTTCCCTTGTACAATACAGAGGCACTGTCACAAAGACACTTAACAGGAAAACTGAGGAAGACCGAGAGATTCCCCCCACCCCCCCCCCCCCCCCCCCCACCCCAAAAAATAAAAGCTTGCAAAAACAAAGACAAGAAAAAAGCTCCTATTGGGTAGAAATATGGAGGAACCCAGCGTAGTGGGGGAGCCCATACTCTGCTGACCAACCTAATATCAGAATGACAGGAGACGTGATTAATGACCTATCAGACAGGGTGCGGATGTGACGGTTCCTGTGCGCGCTAAGCTGGGCCCGTCGGTTTAGAGGGGACACAGAGATTCCAGCAGTAGGCCTCGCCATGAAGCCATGAATGTGGACACGTCTCTGCGTGGAAAATCGCTCTCAACAAGGTGAGGAACAGAACAGTCTGTTCATTGAGCGTAGATGCCTTCCAGGAATATGCCCTGTGTGTGAGCCAAAACCAGCCCTGCATTTTAAAAACAAACAGGGAACAGGGAATGGGAGAGGCCAAGAGTCCATAAAAAAGCCCCAGACAACAGCAGAATGGAGTTACTGTACTTTATCAGCACTATAAAATTTTTACTGAGACTAGGAAAACTTTGAACCCTGGTTACATAAATAAGCATACACTGTAAACACATATAACCTACATTTCAGCCACTGACAAGTTGAACAGCTAAATAATAACACTAATTTGCAAAAGAAACTTGCAAGTTGAACAGCTAAATAAAAACTGTCATGGTTCTGTGGTTTGTCAGCGTTTCCCTTTTTGGGACGCCAGATGGCGGCACTTCAGTTTTTAGTTCTGTTCAGTTACCCTGTTTAATTGTATTATTGTTTTCAATTATTCTATTATTGTTTTTGGGTTGTCTCGTTTTCCCTTCCATCTCTGTGGCCTGATTGTTCATTGTGCCCTCCTCTGTCTCGTCAGTGTCGTGTCTATTTAAGTTCCCTTCCTCCCTGACTCAGGTGCTGGATCCTTTTGTGTGCGTGTTTCGGATTGTGTTTTGGTATGTGTCCCCACGTGTACTTCTGACTCTGTGTTTTTGTTCTGGGTGTTTTTCTACCCTGTCCGTGTTCTGGTTTTGCATTGTTTTGGTTTTTCGGGATTTTCTTTGTTTTTGCATTTTACGAACTATGCTTTGACTTTTTGAAACTTGCCCTGCGTGGTCTTGTTTTTGTATCTCCTTGGTTTTTGTTCTATTAAAGTAAAGCTCGAGGTTTTGATTTACCCTTCTGGATTTTGAGTTTTTTGACTCTGCGTTTGGGTCCATTCCCCCGCCCTACTTGACAAAAACACTCATTTGTAAAAGAAACTTGGAAGTTGAACACCTAAATAATAACACTAACTTGTAAAAGCAGGTACCAGGATGTAAAAACCATACGTTTAAAGCAGGGGTGCACAACTCCGGTCCTGGAGGGCCGATCTGCGTGTTGGTTTTTGTTCCAACCGATTACCATATAGTTTTCCGACAGCTCTATAAACTATGCTGCTCCACTCCTGCACTTGAGCTCAGTAAAATCTCTAGGATACACTTGCAGTCTGCATGTCAGATCAAGATATGATTGGGCTAATTAAATAAATGTTGGCAAATATTCAGACAAAATCCTGAAATGGACTGGCCCTTGTTGTGCACCCCTGGTCTAAAGTTAATGGCTGGCACACATAAATCTCAATGACTAGTGAGTATCAATAAACTGCATAGCTGTTTTTGTCAGTAATGTGGTGTTGACAGTCTGACACAATGTCGCTTGCACGTACGCCATCTCACATGGGTATACACCATTCAGGTCACCACACAGACAAAAAAAACAACATAACCAGCTGACTGAGACTGTTTACCCTTTATTGCAGGTTTAATGGGAAAGGACATACAGTAGCTGCCAATACAGCAGCAGGCTTTTAGACCAGCTAGGAGGAAATAGGGAATCCACACGCACACACACAAACACAAAATGAAGCAGGAAGGCTAAGGTGAAAGATAAATACAAACAAAAAAAAAATCCTTCATCTCAGAGTAGCTTCCACAGTCCATGCTCATACACCCAACTCAAGTTTCCATTAAATGTACAGGCAAGGTTGGTGTTGACAGTACGCCACCGTCCACTGCGACATTCTGCACCGTGTTAAGTTTCATAAGGGAACCGTGTAAGCAGCACTGGGGTCCTAGGAATCGTACGGGAAAGGTGAGGCGTGAGGTACCGTGCGGACGTGGAGGAGCGGATGATGCTTCAGGTTCAAATCCAAGGTAAGCGATTAACCAGCCGCACCTGCACGCAAACTTTCCCATGATTTATAAGCCTATATGCCATCACATACGCAAATTAAGCCCAACCTGCTGCCACATTTCTCACATCATTCATTCGCACCACAGGGATGTCTACAGGAACAGCTTAACAGCTTAAATTTACTTACTCAGGGTCACGACGACAGTGCCCCCCCCGATTCGACCCGTCGACATTCTAGCTACAAGCTCAGCTCCTCAACCTCCTCAAGTGTTGCACTGTTGCCCAAGCAGCAAGAGAGAGAAAGGGTAGTCTGCCGACTCACTGCTACAGACAGCACATGTGAAAATCAGCATCGTTTAGTTAAGGCTTAATGAGGGAATAGCAAGATAAAGGCAAGAAGTTTCTTTTCACATTGCTCAAAAGTGACCCTGGAACTAGCTGAATGCGGTTCACTAGAGACAGCACTATTGCCTGTGTTTACTTGCGTTTACCTCACATGTGCAAGGGATGCATTGATCCGGCACAACTGTAGTCATCCTGGCTTCACATCCATATATTTGTATCGGTGTTCTTATAAATGGGCAAGGCCTTCTGAGGATGGACGGATCATACACCTTAGTCCTGAGAACACCGGGATTTAAAAAACGAAAAACACTATCCACCACCGACATGCAAAATTAAAAATAAATGTGTTGGCACTTCACAGTGTTAAAGAGGTCTTTTTAGTCTCAAACCATTGGTTAAAACGCTCATTAAAAATACTCCTAATTAAAAACATAACTGTGGAATTAAAGGTTGGTTCGTGTACACCTTGTTTTTATACAATTACTATGGCTAACTACAATAAAACAAGTAATACTAAATAACAGTACTTGTATTAGCAGTGTGTGTAATGGCAGGATAGGAGGCATCGCAGCCATGCACTGGTTGATACTGTTCATACTGAACACCATTTCATCGGGTTTCTCTGGTATATCTACTGCTGCCAGCATTGTATGAATCTTCTGGCCACACAGCTGACAGGAAAGACAACATTTTTTTAAAACTAATACAGTACTGTAAGGGGAAATTCTAATACAGGGAAATTCTATCACAGCACAAAGTGGTCTTGGGAGCAGTGGCTTCTTGCCACGGTTGAATCCTTTTTCATTTTAGTACTAAAAACTATGTCTACATCCACACTGTATGGGGGGGGGGGGGGTTACACATCTGCCCACATCTCTAAATTGCAAACAGTTTAGTTTGCCGGTAAGGTCTATGGGTGTTTGCTGGTTTAATAACTGTGGTTTTGAGCAAAAAATTTAAGCATTTATTGAATTTGGCAGTCTGAATCTCTTGTTTAGACAGACAACAAAACATAACACTTCCTTAAATAATCACTGAGCAGGTTGAGCGTTGGATATTTAACAATACTATGAGGTAGCACGGATGAGTTTTACAGCCTGTACAGTCATACTCTCCGGTTATACTGTGCTGTCCTGCTGCAAAGAAATTTAGTTGGCAAGGTCAAATTAGCGCCTTATCATAAATTATTTCAACAGATGACTGCAACTGTAGTGAATGTATTACATTTGAGGTTGCAGGAAGTTGTAAAGTTGTAAAGACCCAGTTCTCGGTTCAATTTTCAATCCTCAAGGAAACTAAAAACATCACATACCGCTACCAATTTCCTTCCAAATGGTTGAGAAAAAAAAAGTTTAAAATGGTGTCAAGACACTTCAAGCCACATAAAAAAAAAATATATATATATATTTACCCTCTAAGTAAGAATTAAAGGTGGGATGTGGTTTAAAAAAACGTATAACACATTTTGAACAACATTATTGCAATAGCTTATATGTGGTTTAGTTATTCTTTTTGTTGAAAATTAGTAATATAAAATCCTTCAACTAAAATAAAACTTAAGAAAAGGGCACATCCCACTTTTATAACAGCTTATAAGGCTTTATAACCAGAGAAGCCCATCAATGCTAATATGGAGTTCAGAGGATCCAGTATTATTTTCAGTGTCATGTTGTGTCTAATAAAGCCTCTGCCCTAATGGAATACCTTATTATGTAGTGAAAGGAGTATAAAAAACTCAACAAAAATAAAACTGAGAAGTTCAGTTAGTAAAACTCAAAAGATACTGTGTCCTAAGAACAAATTAACTTTCTCTTCCTTGTCAGTGCATATGCATGTATACATGCACAAACATGTATATGCACCTAGAATATACTAATTGAAATGTACGTCAGCAGTTCGGTCTAGAATTGCAAATGCCCTCTTACAAACCAACATTCATGAAATCAGTCCTGAGAGATGACTCCTGGGGTTCCTTTGAATACTGCTAGCCAAGCCTGTTGCTACTCTACACGGAAATGGTGTGAAGCTTCCATTGTGAAACCGACTTTTCCTTCATGGGTGCTGAAAACAATGGAGAAATGTTTCGTTTGTTTTACCCCCCCCCCCAGTTAGGAGTTTGATCTGCTGGCCTTGCTACGTAGGAACTCCGGTCCGTCTCTCCGCGCTCAGCTTCTCTCTCAGTCTTAAACGCTGTACTCGTACTTCCCCAGTTTCTTGGGATCGCTGCTGGGGATGCACCAGTCGTCAGCCTCGATGCTCGTCTGGTAATGCCTTAAGGCAGACTTGTTGAACACGGGCAGCCGCTCCACGGACTCTGAGGACAAGGCCTTCAAATGGAAAGGAGAAGTTCTGCTGATTAAGTGCTGAGAGCCAAGCTGCTTTTGGGGCATCATACACACTTGTTACCAGGCCTTGAGAGTAGGAATCGTTCTATAAAATATACATTCATGGATTTAAAGCTGCTAATTCAGCCGTGGAACTTACTATACTACAGAACCCACATTCACAAATTTGGATTTCAGGATTTCAAATCATGAAGTCGATCATCAAAAGTATTTAACAATTATTTTTAAGCCCTTTTGTAACAAGGTTACTGGTAGTTTCAAATAACATTAAAACACATTTAACACATTCAGAAAACGACAAAACAAATGAGGAGTTCCTGCGTACCAGATTTCTATGAATTAAGAACTATTTCGCTGAATGAGCTGCAGGAGCCCCAATATGTGATTTAAAATCAAAAGATGGTTCCCATATTTACAGACACTCAGGTCAGGCCTTCATAAACTCGCATTGAAGTTTGAGTAGGTTTTGTGTCAATGCTGTAAGAACCACCTTTTCTCTTATGAAGCTAATCCACACACACCGCACGCGCATAGTCCATAGATCAGAATGGTAAGAAAAGGGACTATTCCATTTTCTTTAAGGTGTTGTGTTAAAGCTTTGAGAATGCTCCAGCTCTCCTTATTTTGGGTTAATCCCTGTGCTAATCCAGGTGAGCATCCTTCGTTATGTATCTTAGACTGTCTTGTACTCTTTAGTAACCCGGGCCGCAGTGTACTTGCCAGTATTATTTGACTACCTGCTTTGTGTGTGCTCCAGACGCTCTTCACTCACAGCTGAACGCACTCAACTCAAGTGCATCCCGAAGCGCAGGCCCTCAGGCCCACAAGCAGGCCTCTCACCTTCAGGTAAATGACAGCTGCCGTTCCGTAGCCCTCCATGGAATACAGCTGCAGGTCCCCCTGGAAATACTTGGCGTACAGACGGGAAATCGGAAGCCCGTAACCGAAGCCGGCCTGGAGGGACGGACAAGCACCCGCACCAAAGGAATCATTCAGATTCTGAAAAAAAACCTTTGTGTGTGTATGTTTATGTGTGTGGTATGCAGGGTAGATGTGGTTTACAATTCTGCCAATGTACATTTCGGTCCAGTTAAACAGAAGGGTTTGTTCCGCAACCAGAGCCAGCCAGAAAAAGTGAGCATCGCAGGCTTTTGAACTGTATTTACTCAGTATTTAGGCTACGTTTTTTGGGAGCAGTACTGGCGGGGTCCGGCGAAAACGTGTGCTGAGGACTTATCTGGGGATGGAAACCGGAGCGTGGAGCGGGTGCATGCGCAGAAGTTCTCACAGTGCTCACCAGGGGGGCATTGCGAGCGTCGCCAATCACAGGGCTGGGAGCGGTCGAGTACATGTAACTGAAGAGCCGCTCGATTTTCCTCAGAGGGACGCCGCCGCCTCTGTCCGCCATCTGCAATACAGCACGACGTGAGAGACTATACCTCCACAACATCTATTATCTACACAACGTATGACGTTCCGAATATCAAATTAAGGACTTAACGAGGTCTTCAAAATGACAAATTTCTTATTTATATGATTTAAAGTGCTTTTGCTTTGAGATTCTGGCAATGAACTCAAACAGTTTCGCGTCTCTGTTTTATATGAAAGTCCAGGACTCAAAAGCAAAAGAGTCCTGACCTGACCCTGGATCAGAATCCACATACTGATCAAAATGAGGTTTGGATCTGGCGGCAGTATTCCTTTTCAGGGATATTGAGGTCATTTTTATATTACTTTATTGATGGTTGGCAACACTTGAGATTTTTTAAAAATGCAGTAAAGTGCTCGACTTCTGTGGGAATGGGACCTTGACTGGACTTGGAATGCATTTGAATTAGCCGCATAGTTATGTGGGCGATTACTGCCGTTTTTTTTCCTTTCTAGAGGAAAATGCGTTTACCTTTATTGTCAGGTCTTCGCTTCCCAGTGAAACCAGTAGTTTTATTGGGGGAAGAGTCAGACTAGTCTCATGTGCCTCAACTGTCGCCCTCATTGCATTCTGTAAACAGCAAACAACACCATTTACAAAAACTGTGCCATATCTGTAACATGCTGCAAATGACAAGATTATAGGCTACTTTTAACATGCAAACTGAAATGCACATACTTCACAGATTTGAAAAAGGATATTTATTTCCCTAGACATGCACAGTTGTATATTTTGTCTTCTACGAAGCAGACATGTAATTACTGTCACCAGAACGTATGAAAAAAAAATGAATGCATAATTCCAAGATAATTGCTGAAACTTTTCTGAAAAATATTCTCTGAGCCCTTTCAGGAACATGATTTCAAGAGTCAACCTGAAGTGTAGTAACCTCGTGCCTGAGATAACAATAGAATGATAACAGTGTAGTACTGTACCTTAAAGAGTTCGAATAACATATGATACAGGTGTGAAGGAACATAAACAATATGCAGAGGAAGCTCAGGCCCTTTAGCTGAAAAAAAAAACAGCAGAAAAACGAGCATTAATCACATTGTTATTGTCTCCTTCTGTATCTGACCATTCAAGCCAGATGACAGGCGAGACATTTCCCTTAAGTGTGCAGGCCAAATGTCCGTTGCTCGCCAGCGCAAACTGACATTTCTCAAAGATGATTCATTTGCTCCCGAGAAGCAGTAAAATGGCACAGTGATAACAAACGCTGTCTGTTTAAAAAGTGGAGCCCTTTGTGTGGAAAGAGCAGGCTGATTGCAGGGCCTGCGACCTCACCATTTACAGTGGGGATACAGTTCATTACTTAACAATGCATTATGTTTCCCTTTGTCCATTTGAATTTATGTTTGCTGACTAAGAAACAATTGAAACAAAACAGTACTTCCTAAAACCTTGCCACCAAGTTCAGCTGGAGTCTTTAAAATCTGTTAGAAAAAAATATATGTTTTGCTCTATATCTATGTATGGTAATAAGTCATATAATATGCTAAAAAACAAGCTTTCAAAAGTTTTGAATATGCATTTATCTCATCTGTCGCAAAGAAGAAAAATAATATGCAAACCTTTCAATTTGGGTAAAATCATTCAGTCTTTGTAGGAAACTTTGTGAAAAACACTTTTATGGCAATTGCAGCCTGACTTCAATACATGAGAGACTAAAGCTTCATTTACTGACAGCTTCCGTTGAAACTGAGCAGACATGCTTAAGCTAAACCAACATAATTACGGGGAAGAAAAAAAAATCTCAGAAGATTTTGACAGGATTTGAGTATGAAGGTGGTACACAGATTGCCTTAAACCAGAGTGACTTGCAAACAGCCATCATGTACAGAATTACAATGAACACAGACAGCGGTGTGGCTGGACTCAAACGCGAAAAAATAAACTTCGACCACACGTGCGGCCCGTTCCGGTAAACTCCGCCCCCGTTTTCTAAGCGAAGGCTCCAGGACCGCTACTGCAGGCCTAATCGTTCCTGACAGCCCAGAAACCAGGCCGGCACAAAACCGGCGGCGACAAACGCGGCCTCTTAAGTTTCCGCGGTGCCTTTCGCAGACCTTTGGAAATGTGAGACCGCGAACAAATATTTTGCAGGGGTCTGTTCTGTCTCCGCGCGGCCCAGAATAATGTTGCGCAGCTCGCACTCACAGTTGACTTGCTTGATTTCCACTTCGGGGGATGTCAGGTAGTACTGGTCACACAGCATCTTGGCACTCTCGTACGCGTCTGCGTGAACAGGAGGGAGGTGTGTTGTGAGATACTGCATGCGGCTAAGCAACATGCTTGCTTTTTATACAGTGCATCTTTGACTGCTATAGCAGTTAAGTCACTTTGCAACTATAATCACAAAAACCCTTTTTTAAAGAATTTGCAGCGTTCATTTAAAACAAATAGTTTCTTTGCATGTAACTAACCAATACGTTTTCAATTTGATTGCAGTCCAGTGTATCAAGCCATTAGACAAGGTACCAAAATCATTTCAGGTACTGACCAAATGAATACCAAATAAACTAAAAGATGGCACTCAATAGAGTGCATACCTCCGCCAACACTATTCAGTTGTCAAGATATGCCAGCTCCATGTGTCGGATATTCACCAAAAGTCATCTCTTTTATGCAATTCCCATTAGGAGATGCACACATTTTCATGACTGTATCTCAAATCAGGCAAGAGATATGCCTGTTTAAATTCTAGCCACTCCTAAGCATTTTTAGTCGGTGATTGCGGTGGCTGGAAATGGGTTCTGCAGCACCTCCCGGCTGACAGGAACACAAAGTTCCATGGTGTAACATGAATCCGTTCAGAAGTTACATGGCTTTTTGCAAGAAGCCAAGCCCACCGCTATGCCCCCCTTTGGCCAACCAGCATGAAACATTTGCCAGTTCTTCCTTGCCCAATGACCAAGCTTCCCACAAAATTTCATGCAAATCAGTTCATACGTTTTGGAGATATCCTGCTAATATACAGACAGACATATGGACAGACAGGCAGAGAGAATTGGGTAAAAACATAACTCTGTTGACATAGGTAATAAGTACAACAGTAACAGTACTTATGAGAGATAACCTTTATTTATTTGTTTATTTCTATTTCAAAATTACAAAGCAAGGTCTTCATCCTGGCCAAAGGTTTAGATATTTTATAAGTATATACTGTATATCCCAAAGCCTGTTTCAGAAGGATATCAGGGCCAAATCTATGGTCCATTTAAAAACCACAAAAAGAAAAAAGCTACTCATATGGAGTACCACATTTAGGAAGTTGACACAGGCACAACTGTTGGCACCAAAACTCAGTCACAAGTCTTACCACATGAAGCCATGGGCTGATAAGCACAGGCATAGACCTACATAACCTTTGCACTGTTTTCCATCAAAAAACAAACAGGCTAAAAAGGCCAATTATTTTTTTTACTATCAAACAGCATGCATGATGTTTGCAATAGATTAAACATATCTCACTTACACAGATGTATTGTACGCATAACTATCATAGATATAGCACAGCTTGGTTACCCTGCACCGATACAATATTGGAATTTTCCACATTTTAACAATGCATCGCACTATCTCTGATCACACTCATGATGTCAGCATGACAACTGGTGGCCATTCTGTTTGGTCATTGTAGTTGTGGCCTTCAACTACAATCATTCCATCATTTGCATCCTTTTTATTTAACCTAGCAAATTTGGAATTTGTGATTTAATTCACAAGCTTGTCAAATCACTGCAACACGAACTGTCATTTTAAGAAGATGGATCACCTACAGTGCATGCACAGGCTAATTAGAGCCATCCACCAGTCTCCTGGACAGTAAGGATGCAAAAAAGTCCCATGCATCAAATAAATATGTTCAATAAAACAATGTTGATACAGTGCATTTTCCATGAAGACAATTACCTTTTACAACCCCAACCACATCGCAGTTGGGATCAATACTTCCAATGTGTTTAGGATGGGCAGGGTTGGTACTTCCATCAAATATAAGAGCTGTGTAGAAGAACACAGCATATCAATAGAACTTACAACCCAACATATATAAATTACAGAGGTTTTCTTAATGTTTCCCTATTTATTTATATTTTTCTCTAAAAGATGAAGCCACAACATTGCTAATTAGTTTGCTTTTGACAGTAAATAAGTAAAGCTGAGGTGCCATTAATTTTAGTCACTATTTTTGACACTTTTGACAAAGCAAGTATATATTCTCTAATATTCTCTAAGATATGATTTGAACTCAATTCATTGATCTGACAACCCTATTTTGAACCCAAGACAACAATTAGCCATCCTTCAGGCTAAGTGGAAGTGGAAGAGGGACTGGCCCCCTTACTGTGCTGGTTCATGAGCATCCGGGTTGAGATGCGGCTCATGTAGAACCGATCCAGGAAGTACTGGACATTCTGATTGGTCACTGGGTCCACTCCGAATGCCTCCTTGTACTCAACGACCCCCTGGGCCATAGTGGGAACCACATTGTTGTGTCGGTTCCGAACGTTGATGAGTGTTTCTGTAAATCTGAAGGAGGAAAAGGCCAATTCAAATCACATCGCAACAGTTCACACAGGAACCAGACATATTTCCTTGTGTTAATGGTTTACAGTTCCCTTGCCGAAGCTATTTAGAGTACTGTTTCCAGTTCCGAGGAGCACACTATAAATCTCTAGATCTAGATAACCCTGTCAAATAACAAAACAGGGAAACTAACTGTTCTCAGATATCAAATTTAAAAGGTCTGAAGATTTCAGACATTTGAGGAAGATTCAATAAAGGGGTTGCATACTTGGCAGGTACAGCTGGGGTCCAGTGGTACTTGGTACTGGTGTCAAACTTTATATTTTGTTCAGAAAAACAATTAGCTTTACTCTTAACTCAATGAAATGGCTGCACACACTCATAAATGGCCTAAAGATATATAGCCTAAAGATATTAACTATAGTGATTAGATGCAAGCTCACAGAAATCAGTGCTGTTCAAAAGAAAATCAATAAAATCTACCATAATAAAATTTTATTTCAATTACGTCCTTTCATAAACAGCCCATATACCCCAATCTGAGAACCTCTGGTCTACAGCACAGATAACACAAAGTAATAATATGAATACCAAAACAATAAACTATGAAAGAAGCTAATGCAATGTCGAGTTATGGCATTGTCCATCACTACCTGTCAAACTGTCATTACAAGATGTCAACAAATCAGACCACCAAGGTATTAAGAGGCTGTTACAGAAACAGCTGTTTCTGATCAAGATGATTGAAAATCAATTATAAAAGGTTATACAGACTCAGTAGTTTCTACGCCACCTTGCTATCATCACCCACTCTACCTCAAGCAATGGCTGCCCTGACAGTGGCCACTCCCCCAGTGATGGCTGCCCTGACAGTGGCCACTCCCCCAGTGATGGCTGCCCTGACAGAGGCCACTCCTCCAGTGATGGCTGCCCTGAGGGAGGCCACTCCCCCAGTGATGGCTGCCCTGACAGAGGCCACTCCCCCAGTGATGGCTGCCCTGACAGTGGCCACTCCCCCAGTGATGGCTGCCCTGACAGTGGCCACTCCCCCAGTGATGGCTGCCCTGAGGGAGGCCACTCCCCCAGTGATGGCTGCCCTGACAGAGGCCACTCCCCCAGTGATGGCTGCCCTGAGAGAGGCCCCTCCCCCAGTGACGGCTGCCCTGACAGTGGCCACTCCCCCAGTGACGGCTGCCCTGACAGAGGCCCCTCCCCCAGTGATGCCTGACCCTTGGGTTGTTCATAAACAGATCTGACACAGTGGCAGATATTCTCTATATTGTGCAGGCTGGATGGCCTCTTCTCATCTTCAGATTTATAGTACCTGATTGATGTGCATAACATCTTGTTTTCATTGTGTTATACATCTGAAGTTTGAATGCTGGTTTTTATCATAAAATCTACAGCCTGGCCAAGATAATATTTTACACAACATTTTACATAAGACAGCAATCAAATTGATTGGTTAAAGAATCCATATACTGCGTTCTCAAGACCCTAACAGGCTGCTGATTGAAATAAAACCACAATAACCTGCAGATATTACAACCCTCCAGGACTGGAGTTTGACACCCCCAACCATTAGAGAAAAGATCATTGTAACATCACAAATGTAGACTGAGGCTTCTGAAATGCTACTGTTGCTTTTGCTGTGAACATGCTTCACAAATTATTCTCTTACCCCTCTGGTTTCCTGGACAACAGTGGGGGATTTTTAAAATTTTGTTCTACAGCATAGTATACAATAAATAACAATACATAAATACCCACAGCAACAAATAAATATTTTTTTAAATCATATTCATAATCATATTCTTAGGCCTGCTGAATCCTTCTCTAATTCAAAAAGCATAGGCTGTCCTCCCACGTCCTGCCAGCCATTCCCTCCTTTCATTCACTCGCTGTGCAGTGCTTGCATTGGGCTGGTACACTCATGTGTGATTGGTGCAGGCAGACTGCAGGAGCCTAATTCACCAGAGGA
Organism: Anguilla anguilla; assembly: GCF_013347855.1. Lineage (NCBI taxonomy): Eukaryota > Metazoa > Chordata > Actinopteri > Anguilliformes > Anguillidae > Anguilla > Anguilla anguilla. The sequence continues at coordinate 38,650,904 of NC_049208.1, read as the reverse complement.
GTGGCTCCTGCATTGTGACTGGCAGATAACCCAGCCAGCTGAACCCCTCCCTCCTTCCATGAGCTGACACAGATATGCCAATATTCAATATTCAATACTAATGGGTCTGTCACTACACTGTGCTTTGGTAGGGTTTGCTAAAACAAGCAGCCCCCTATTTTCATCAAGAATTTATCACCTGCTAGAGCTCTTCTTAAATTCTGAAAAACTTACTTTGTCAGGACCTTTTTATCTTCTGGATCCTTCTCCAGGAAATCCACTATTTCCATGAGAGACTGTGCATACCTGTTCCAAAAGCAGACCTTGCCGTTCACAAACATACAATGTAAAATTAAAAAAACAGATATTAATACGCAATTGAATCACTGGTGTAGGACACCATGCCTCTGAAATATGAGTGAAATATAATTCACCCACAATGAGCTGACAAAACATGTTTCATTTCAGGTTCAAATAAATTAGAAACCATATATACTTGTCTACAGAGGCCTTTCTGCTGCTGAAACAAAAACAAGGGAGGAAAACAATGTGGTTGAGGAATTCTGCCTCTGCTCGCTCTTTCAGTACCTTCTCTGTTATGTGTGGAACTAAAGCCACGCACTTTAATGAAGCTCATGGTGGCTAACAGGAAGTAGGAACCATGAGCAAAGTTGTTACTTCTTAAAAGATTTGGCTTAATGAATACATTCACAAGTGTGAGAACCAACTATGCCAGAGACTATGGCCAGGAGTCCACAACAACAGGACATAACCGGCTCTTTCGAAACATGGGTGAAGTGCACTTAAATCCATCACAGTTGCCTGGGTTACAGCTGCAATAGCTCCTCCCAATGGAGCACCAGGCACACACAAGCTAGCAGTAATCAACAATGAAACATAGTGCTACAGAACACAGCCAACATATATTGGAGGAGAAACCTATGTGCCCTGCAGTGTGTAAAACTGTCCCTAACCTGCAAGTGGGTACAATGGTGGAGTAATAGTTCAGCAGCAGGGTGCAGGTGTCACAATTTAAAATGTGTGGAAAATGGCACCAAAAATGATAAAAAGATGGGAGCCAGATAATTTTTGAAGAACGTTATTTTTCTGTTAAATATCAGGGATAGGAGTACAGCATAATGGCTAGGCTAGCAAAATGGTAAAATGAAGGATTGAGTTCCAGATGGGACACTGCCATTGCACCGCAGAGTAAAGTACTTAACCCGAGTGAACATCCAGCTACACAAACTGACTATATGTAAAGAGTGTGGCTACTCTGGATAAATCATCTACTAAAGGACTAAAATGCACTGTAATGACTTGTCAAATGTATATCCAATTTAAAAGATCTTGTGATGTAGGCCTATCTATGGTCAAAAGTCACCACTGCTTGCAACAGCCACTTACAGTAACTGGTGTTGGGTTTAGCCAGCGTGGAAAAAGTACTGATTTCACAGGTACTGTAAGTCACCAACACACAATAAGCACAGTTCAGATATGGGAAGTGGCGAACTTCTAGCAAGCTACTTTAAGATTCAGGCAAGATACAAGAATGGGTTTTTCAGCCTCTTCTCTGGACAGATCAAGGCTACAGCCTTCTGTTAGCAAAATAAGCTTAGCTCTGATTTTACACATATCCATATAGTTTTCCATTTCATAGTTCTTATTGCAGGCTGACATTACATTACCTTTATTTAACAGATGCTTTTATCCAAAGCGACGTACAAAAGTGCATATATCTTATACTTAGACAGCATATTTTATACTTTACATTCCAGATGTGTACATTTAACCTACTGTACTGCAGCATGAAAGGAGAAAGGAAAGAAGGAACAGCAGGATCACAGTAACTGATCACCTGGTTTGAACACTAAATCATCTGTGGAGCACATCCCCCTTTTCAGATCCTGATAGTAGAACATGCAGTAATATCAGTCATTACATCAATATTCTCATTAATAAGAGTGTTTTAAGCCTATATGTGCTGTAGTGCAACAGAGTTTCAAAGCCAGTCTGGGTTACGTAACTGGATGTAAGCGACTCATAAACTACGAGCTGTCTGGCTTAAACCTGAGTCACAAACATTAAATGAAAGGTTTGAGGATAGCTTCTTAACAAGCACTTTTCCCTAAACTCTTTTCTTAAATTAAAAATGTTCATAATTGAATTAACTGAATTAACTAACTTATCATGACTTATGTTATACCTGTCCTTTGTACTAGATAGCCAAAAAATTGGCAAGCTAATGTGATAATAAATGCTACAAGCACAAGTCATGCTTCACATGTTTGGTCTAACATTCATTAATTACTGCCAGCTAATGATCTAACTAGCCATGAATGTGATCTACATGCATTACTGTAGGTAAGCCAATATTTGACAAGATTCCCAATGCAAAGGTAAAAAGAGGTCTTAGCGCCAATGTAATATTGACTGACTAGCTAACAAATATTAGCTAAGCAAACTTCATTAAGGATGGTCGGTTCTATCTGCAGAAGTGTCTTGTCTTAAGCGTATTTTTAAAGACCGGCTAGTTAACATTAGCAAACTGACTGGCTTGCTGTGGTTTTCTGCAAACCTAGCTAGCCACCATGTTGTTTGCTTGAGAGTAACTGAGGTTTGTCCCAAAGCATTCAAAATCAAACTTGAGTTAATGTTGCAAAGCCAGCAAGCTAATGTTAGCTATATTACACCAACAATAAATCATATTTCTGACACCTGTGAGACAGAGCTGTATGTCTGCTAACCCTCTATGCCTCTCTACCACTGTCAGTAAGATCCATGCACTATATGCCATTGTCAAGCAGTGTAAGTACAGTGAAAGGCCTTACCCACATGCAAATAAATGTTACGTGTCAACCAATCAGCATGTTCGCTCAAATTCCTGGCACATACTGTACAATAGGGACGAAAAGTCTGAGGACATCACCAAGCTCTAGTTGTTTTCATTGTTTATCAAGCAATAATGCAATTATGATACTTCAATTGCACTTCTTTTTCCAGAGTACATTAGTGAGAACAAGGGGAGCTTATCAGGATGGCATTCCCACCACAGTCACCGGGCCTGAACCCAATTTGAAGGAGCAGTTAAAGAGAGAAAAGGCCAAACTTCAAAGCAACATCAACAGATCATCTATGGGAAGAGTTGGAAAGTTCTGGAATGAAATGGAAGACGAGGTGTTGCATAAGCTGTTGGAATCAATGCCAAGCAGAGTGAAGGTGGTAATCAAGGTGAAAAGCACGCAAAGCAGACAAACAATTCTGACCTTCAACAAATGCTTACACACTTTTTTGACTTTTCACAAATAATGGATTCTTGAAAAAGAAGCATGAATGGAGTATCATAATTGTATTAGACCTTGACAAATAATGAAAACAGTCAGTTCTTGGTGGTGTCCTCAGTCTTTTGGTCCACACGGAATATCCATTGACAGTCAACCTGAACCTGAAAGTGCAGCTACAGTGTTTTTAAAGCCAGTCCGATAGACTAAAAGTGATGTTGCAAAAAGTGAGAATTGTGATTCTTTATTGAATTACAATTATTTTGATTGGGCCTCAGTTTAATACTTTGAAAGGGCATGGCCGTCAGTTAAAATTGGGGCTTGGCGAAACAAGCCGTGCGTGTAAACCACGGCACTCACCGTGGTGTTTGAGGGATTACCTCCTGCTCTGCTGTCTGCAAGGTTATTCTGACCAAATAATCACCAATCATTTAAAATGATCGTAACACACTTGTGTCCTGTTTATGTACACTGTGGTGGGTTGAACTTTCCACAGCAATAGACTGTCATGCTTGTTAGGTCCAAGGTCCGTGTTCACACCTGTTATACAACTCACATCAATCTGCTTCAGGCCAGCTGTCAGGGTCCATATAAAACTCATTTCCATTTTCCATACAATATGAGCCACAGAAATATAAGCCTGTCTACCATTTACCTCAAACTCATACGAAAGGCTAGAAACACAAAACTTACGCAATTCAAACTGTAGCCATTTTACATCATACATCTAATTGCTCCACGCCTGTTATAATAAAATCAATATTAACAAATTACAAAACATTAATTATGGCAACGTTTTGGTTGCTATATAGACAAATAATAAAGAAAATTAACCAAAATTTCAGTTAGATTTCAAAGAAATGATAGTCAATGCATAATCCTTCCTGAAACCAATCCTAGTACTAAGTATACATAAGAATTCATTATTCCCTTTTGCATGTGTATGGAAGGTCAAAGGTTAGAGATGTATCCTGGGAAGGAGAGGTGGAAGGTCACAAAGCATTTCTACTTTTAGCTCTTTAGCCCGCACGGACCCTGACCTAAACTAAGGTTAAGAACCAATCATACTACAATTCAAACAAAAAGCTCATACAGTAAACAAACTTTAGAAAGTAACTGCCTCCCATAAATGTAGTTCTAAATGGTCTAGTAACTCCAAATCTACATTCCCAGCCCAACCCATTCATTTCACAAGCACCAATCACAAATGAGACTGAGATGAATGGAATAATTTTACTGTTGGTGACCAATTCCATCAGTGGGCTCGAGGGCGGGGGCTTAGCTTCAAATGATATTACCAAAGCAATATTTTCTGGGAACCACAAAAACAGTAGGTGCTACTAGCAACCAAACTAGCAAAATGGAAAAGTGACCTTTAATTTCAGGGTATAGCCTAGGCCTAACTGTAATCTTCAACGCAGAATAGAATTCAGCACACTGTTTCAATAAGGCAATGAGAGCAGAACAAAATGAGGCTCATAAACATGCATGGTCTCAGTACAGCTAGCCACCAAAATATTTATCTGGAGAATAGTTAAGATAAGGGTTCCTCTCTGTGTGCATCAAAGCAACACAGACGTCAAGCAGATGCTCACCCAAGACCATGCACGCCGCAGGAGTCCTGAAATAGACAAGCCATGCAGAGAGAGGAGCTGGCACAGTCTCTGGGCTGCTGCTGCCCGGTGCCAGTTAGCAGACAACAAATGGTGACTGGGTGACTCACTACTGGATCTGTCAAGGTCAGTCCTGTAAACAACTTTGTCCGGGGATTTCATTTTATTGAAAAATACAAATGCTCGATGCCACTGATCAGAATTACTAATTAGATCTCAGATTGTATTAGAGAATTGGTGAAGGAAAGGCCACAAACAACACAGAAGAAACACATAAAGGAAATTTTTAAAAGCCACAAAAAATACTGATATTCTAAATAACAAAGCACAACAAATTCCCTTTGGAGATTGCATGGCACACGACAAAGTAACAAAGCACCCCATGTCAAACCATTTAAAAAACAGTAACAGAATTTTGCCTACATTTGAGTATGTACAATATTAACTGTCAGCAATCTGGGAGCCATCCAGTTCAGGCAAATTCCAAACTACCTCTTCTGAACATAACAGACTCAGAGGTAATAATCTAATATTTACCAGCTTTGCAGGAGCTGAAGAGATGGGGTACCAAGGAGTTTGTCAGGAAGGAAGTCTATCTCTTTCATGATATTTGCCAACCTGACAGGCAGTTCTTGGCGCAAAAAAACGAAGGAAGTCTTCTCACAAGCATTGGCGGACCCTACAAGGAGAAACAAACAGACAACTGTTATAATAAAATTTCAAAAAATGAAAAGTCTTAAAAGAAGACCTGACTAGAGCTAGCTAGCTACCGTTACCTTGCAAAACATATGTAACTGTTTTCATTGCACGTACTGTGTGGGGAACAATTATGCGGTATGGATACAATAAGTGCTGCTAGATTTAATCTACGTGAAAGCGGATGAACGTATGAAAATGAAATCATTCCAATTCCACCCAAATAAGTGAACGCCAGGTTTTTGTATACAGATTTAATTTAACCTACATATGACGATAACTATATTGGTAAATCTGGGGTATGGTATTCTGGTATTTCTATAGCCTTGTGCACACACGTGCAGGAAAATACTGTTCTGAATTCCAGCAGATTTAATTAGCTATGTAAAAACGTCTTCCCAACAAACCAGAGGAAAACATCCAAAGAAAAAACATGTCAACAGTATGATCAGTAATCTCAGGACAGTTAGATCATGTTTCATTCGCTGTATGACACCCATTAGAACAAAAGATAGCCTACTACAATGTTAAATAATTCCAATATAGCTTAAAAAAATGCAAAGCCAGCAACTTGCATTTTTATCGCTGGTGTGCATATGTAGCATAGCTAGCAAGTGCGTGTGACCACTAACCAGTGCAATGACAGCTGTCAGGGGAAATAAGTTAACAAGTAGCTTGCATATACAGTAGCTTTGGGTATTGCTAGCATAATTACAACCCGATTAGCTACTACGATGAAGCTAACAAGCTGTAAACTAACGTTCACTAATAGCTATTTATGAGTGCATCCATAAACAGATTGGTAGCTACCAACCATCCGGATTTAGGTAACTTTGCTAAAAGAAACTGACATCTTACCAAAATCAATGAACTGTTTCATTGACAGCGGTGAAGGAGAGAACTTCGAAAATCTATCGACTTGTTTTGGTATGTTTGTCTTGGCGCTATTCTTCAACAAAAACTGTGCAAACTTCATGATGACTTCAAATTCAAATCCAAATTCAACAACTGATTGTTCTGATTCGATTACGCCCTTTCTTGAAAATCCACCGTCTGACTCCTATCTTCAGCACGAGCGGCTGAAGGGCTACCTCGGTAGCTAGATGATTGCGTTTTGAACGGCGTATTTATAAAACGGACATGATTATTAAATTCATCCGGATAGGCACGTTTGCAGTTAGCTCACAGGCTCCGTGAAATGCCTTAATATTTCATGTAGCTAGGGCTGACAAAAACATTCACGGACGACTTCCTCTGGCCAACCTCCACAGGCATGTTTGCTGTGAGTAAGCAGGACTGGCATTTGAGTTAACCAATCATACTGCAAGCAGCACCAGTATTGGGAGGAGTAATGATTACTGTTCTGCATAACATTGCACGTTGGTATAACACTGAACACAGCCTCTGAACTGGACTCGGGAATGGCCAGAGAGTCACTGCACTTCGCTCGATGCCGAGTGGGGGATGGGGCAGTCAGGTCAATTGTTTTAGCCAGAGACTTTGTATGAAAGGACGAGTCCTACCATCAACTTAATCAGTTTTATTTATGGGGAGCATTTTTCTATTTTTGGATTAACCATATACCACAAAAATGCAAACGTAATCAAGCAAGAGTTCATCGATACAAAACCAGAGCGTGATCTGTCAAATAATTTCTTCTAGGACTAATTAACTGTTTCTGTCCGAATAGCCGGTCCTAAAACCACACTAAACGCGCAATAGTTTATGAGAGTTTTGTGTAATGCAAGCAGCCATTCCAATAAATTATTCAGATTAATTTATTTAGACCTCACATTCCAAGAAGTTCTGAACATTTCAGAGTTCTGAACAACCCCTATTGCTGGTTTATATTTCTGTGGTTTGACTGTAGTAGGGGCACAAGGGAGACTGCTGCAGACACAGACACACACGTCAACAAAAGTATTGGGACAAATTATCATCAGCTGTTTAAAGTTACACAGGTTTATGTACCATTATCTAATTATTACTCTATTTATAAATTACTCATTGATTTATAAATGGAAAGCTGTAAGTTTCAGGCATGGGTTATATCGTTTGTAAATGTTTGTAGAGTCTACTTTACAAGCTAAAAGATACCAGACAAGATCAGGGTCAGAGAACTGATACTGACAACCAAGAAAGCTATTGTGAGGTAAAAAGGTAAAAAGCTTTTGATGAGGTGAAAGAAGAAATAAATTACAACTATTGCAGAATGTTTGTGTATTCCAAAGTCAACAGTGTAGAATACCCTAAAGAAGAAAAAGGGGACTTAGGAATCACCAGCTAATTTTTCACCCACGAAAGACATTTTTTTATTTTAAAAAATCCCAAATTGTCAGTAATTTGCTGGTGATGTCCATGTATTTGGAGTGAGTATCGCAGGATAGTTTGTGCAGAAGACTGACAGAGGCAAAGTACAGAGGCTACACTTCCAGATGTAAACCACTCATCAGCACTAAGAACAGAAAGGTGAGATTGGAATATGCAATAATTAATTAATTAATTCATGTATTATTATTATTATTATTATTATTATTATTATTATTATTATAGTATATATATAATATATATAATATATTATTAATATAGTATATGTGTATGTGTGCCTGTGTGTGTGTGTGTGTGTTCTGTGTGATATTTTACTTGAAAATACTTGAACTATTGTATACTTGAAATTAATTTGGTGACATTTGTAGTACCTTTGACACAAGATGTATCGAAAGTAACAGAGAAATAATAACACAAAAAGTGTGTTGGATATTAACACATCCTTTTTGAGTGTACAAATGCATAAATTAAGCAAGGATTACAACATAATATACACGTTTTTGGACATCCCAATGAGCACTGTAAAATCAATAGTCAGAAAGTGGAAGCTGCATCACACAACTCAGGCTAGAAAAAGCCTTCACTCAAAATGCATTGTCCAACTTGTGAGGGAAGCCACAGAGAGGCGAACAATCACTTAGTTCTGTGGCTGAAAGTGGAATAAAGGTGCCTCAAGCAACAATATCAGGTGCTCGGCATAAAACTGGTCTGTATGGAGGGTAGAAAGAAAGAAGCCTTTACTCAAAAAGAGCCATCCCAAAGCACTTCTGAAGTTTGTCAGAAAGCATGAGAATGCCCCAGCTTAGATGTGGGAAAAGTTCTTGTGGCCAGATGAGACAAAAATAGTTTTTTTGGCCAGATTTATACATGCTATGTGTGGCACAAACCTAATACTACCCATGCATTACAGTAAGAAGCGCCATCCCTGCTGTGAAGTTTGGTGGTGGCAGCAATATGCTGTGGAGATGCTTGTCATTAGCAAGTCACTGGCCATCTTGTTCCATCTGATGGAAGAATGGATGGAGCGAAACACAGAAACGTACTGACAGTGAACTGAAGAACCTGAAGCATGGGAGCAAGTTTTCCCTTCAGCAAGACAATGACCCAAACACCAGGCCAAATCCACAGTCAAATGGCTCAAAAAAAATAAAAAAATAGATTACAGTTCTACAGTGGCCCAGTCAAAGTCCTTATCATTTTGGAATATCTCACATTATTTGAAACTTGTCGCCCGCAAGCTGTGCAAGATCACTCCCAAATAGTGTGCAATGCTGGTAAAGACATACTCCAAAAGACTAAAGCAGTTATAGCAGAAAAAGTGGCCCTACCAAATATTAATATATGGGATTTGATTACATGGGCAAGCAAAATATTTCACATTTTTACATTTCCTTTAAAATAATCTGCTGAAAAATAACTAATTTGGGCTTTGAAAATTTATTGTCAGAGCATACAGGTTTACCAGAATAATATTGATTGGAAAATTATGTGTAAGTACTATTTGTAATGCAGAAAAAAATTGACAACTTTCAAGGGGTGTGAATATCTTTGAAAGACACTGTATACAGTACTGCCTCTTAGCAATGGATGCAATATAAGGCGAAATAGTTGAGGTTGGTAGAGACACAGGTGTCTGCTCCCACAGTATCTGCAGAGTCTAGTGTTGCTAGAGCTACACTAGATCCCACTTTCCTGTCCTAATACAGATAGAGATCAGTTTATTGGTTGAACAGATACAATCACAGCAAGTGTCACTCAGTAATGATGCTTGCTAAATTAATTGCCTCCATGATCTATAATTGTTATTGTCTTGTGCATATGTTTTTTGAAAGCTATTTCCCCCATCCAAAACACAGCTCATACTCAATGTGGTGTTGTACACAGATTCAACAATAACCTTACCAGTTGAAGTCTGTTTCATTTCACTTTGCTGCTGATTCTCCAAATTTTCATGTTTCTCATTAATATGGCAGAACATTAAGCTTAGAAGGGATGAACTTAAAGAGACCTCAGTTTTGAACAGATTAAATGTGAAAAATTAGGAAGTAACTAAAAGCCAAAAATCAGTGTCTTGGTTTTTTGGAAAAATCTATTAATTGTGCTGTTACATGTAACAAATGCTGTGTGTAAATTTCACTGATCTAAATGTCAATGCCTCAACCCATTCTGTGATTCCCCCCTTTATAGAACCCCTTGATTATAGTAATGGGCAATCTCATTCCGCTTGTTTACAATACATCAGCCAATCAACCAACATGTTTTTTTTATAACCTAGTTATTTTTTAAGGGTTCAGTTTAATTATCTGCTGTATTCTCTTTGCTTGTTCCAAAAATTTGCTCATTTTACTCATATGCACCCTAAAATGGCAGGAAAGGTGCATTTTTAAATGTTGAATGAAGCCGGACAATAGAGGCTGTCAAATGAGTGATGTGGCACAGAGCTGTTTAAATTTGCATATTGGCCATGTAGGTGTTCACAGACCAGTCCATAAACAACCACATAATTAATATTAATTAGTTAGACCTCCCCCTCAAAAAAACTAGATCACTGGACATACCTACTCTCAACTATTCAATTTAAACAGCCTTCTACTAATCTACTAAAAAAAAAAAAAACTTTCTCTGTAGTGACCTCTGTTGGAGAAATAGTTTGCTACATGGTTGAAATAAAATATCTCATTAATTTGGTCGGGGTGAAAAAAATAGGTCTTTACAGGTTATAGTATATGCCATTTAATGATTTGAAGACAACACAAGAAGTGTTTGCAATAATGCATTCCCAAATCATACGTAAATGTCAAAAATTTCCTTTCCTGGATAAGGATATTTTGACATGATAATGTTCTCCTGATAGAACTCAACCTGGGGGAAAAAAACCAAAACAAATGTAGGTTAATCAAATCCCACCATGGTCCAAATCTTTTGCTGAGTAGATGAAAAAACCAAATGTTCTGTTAACTCTGGAAATTGAAGGTGTCCATTTTGCTTCTTTTACCTTTGTTGTTGTTGCTGCTGCTTGCAAAATGAACCATTTAAAGCCCTGTGTAATCATTCATTTATATTTACAGTGCTCATTAAGCCATATTATATAAATGTATATCATCTTTTCAAAACCCTCAAGCTATCTATGTTAGCAAACCAAAATCTCAATTTTCTTAAATCTTTGTAAAGTTTAGATGAAAGGTTGGTCTTAACAGCTTTCCAGAACATTCTATGAATCTGTGCATATCAATGCATGCATAGTATGCTATTTTAAGCACAGTGAAATGGAAGCCTCTCGGTGTATGGAAAGATTTATGCAAAGATATGCAGATTGGTTGATCTGGTTAGCTGCGTTCACCAGACAAAAACCTGTAATTAACACTCTTATGTGAGAACCTGGAAAAGCCATGAACGAGACAGGAATGATGTGTACCTTGAATATTTCTGCTGTGTGCAGGGCACCAAGGCTAGCCTTAATCAATCCAGAAACCAATTAATGATATATTATTCCTTCATCATAATCTGTTTTTTATTGTTTATTGTGGTAAAAATAAAATAAATGATTAAATATCTGCAGTGGACAATTACGATATTGAAATAATATCTTATTTTTTATTTTATTATTTTGATTCAGTCAACGCATAGTTATGTTTTAAATTTTGTCATTTAAAATAGGAAAGTTATCATTCTTGGAAAGTTACCTTGAGGATTATAGTGGTCTTAGTGAATGTGCAATATTTATCAGTAACGGGAAACTCTCTCTGCATAATGTTCAGTTCACAAAGGTTTCCTTCAAGACTGTTTTTCATATCTTTATGCAATGCTATACATTTAATTATGAGGAATTTGTATTTCAGAAATAATGTTTATGAAGCTGTTTTTTTTCCCTCTACACCATTCTGATAAATGCAGTTAAACGCTCTGTGCTGGTATTACTTGTGTGGCTTGTGTCACTGTAGCGGCAAACCTTCCAGCATACTTTGCACAGCGCCACCTGCTGTTATCCATAGGATCTTAAAGTTATAATGAGATTCACCATCTGTTGACTGCTGCTTTCACTACTACTCACCAAAAGAGTTTTTAATTAATTAATGTTCATGAAACCATACACTGGAGCAGTGTATTTGGATGAAATCAGGAACAGTAGGATTTGCGAAATTTTATGCAATATATCATAACACCCATTAGTTTATATAATAATAATAATGATAATAATAATAATAATAATAATGATAATAATAATAATAATAATAATAATAATAATAATAATAATTTAAAAAATTAATAAAAACCCTAACTCTTGCATGCATTTAGCTCTCTTTCAACTAAAACTAAAATGAAAAAATCAAATATATAATAGTAATTATAATAACAACAACAACAACAATAATAATTATTATTATTATCATTGTGGTTGTTGTTGTTATTAATATTATTATTATTATAGATTGGATTTTGTCATTTTAGTTTTATTTGAAAGAGAGCTAAACACATGCAAGAGTTAGCTATGTTTGCCAAGGAAGGCATTGCAAGGAAGGCATAAGACCCCTTTTTTCACAAAAGAACACAGTTTTACTGTCACAGTCATTTAATTTTTTTAATTTTTTATCATCTGACACTGTGAGTTTGATCTAAAATATTCAAATCAAAGTCGATTCAAATCCATTTGACCAGCACAGCCCTCTATTTCCTCAAAGAATTGCCTCAGAATGACTTTATGAGAATTGATGCCTGCTTGTCAGTGTGTCTGATTAGAATCAGGCAACAGTGCACTTGCTTCCTAAAGTGGATACAGACCGGGGTAATTCAAGATGGCTCCCATCAAAGAGAGTCACCTGGAATTGCGTTTACCCTTGTGGTTCCCAGGGGAGCCAAATTCACATTCGTTTCAGAATTCCACAGATCCAGGAACTCTGATGAATCCTGCACTGTACAATTTATAATATAACGAATTGGATGTCATCGAGTAGTCTAGAGCTTGAATGAGTTTAGAAATGTTTTCTAATACAGCCCAGTTTCCTTTGTAAAGACTCATTTAAACATTTTGGCCACACAAACAGACAGCAGACATGCTGGCGGCCTTTCCCTCACCATTGAGCAGTGCCACAGAAAGATGTTGTTCCACACGGTAAACCCATCAAAAGGGAAATTACCACATTTAATGACTGCTCTTGGATATTGTAATCCTGCAAAAACTGTTACTACCAGTTGAAATGTGAAATATAAAATATGGCTGAACAAAACCCACCCACTGTGTTTACAAAAAACTACGCTGTGGCACTCAGTCATTAGTTAACTAACCCAGTACACGTCCAGCACTTTACATTCTTAACAAATACCACAAATATTGTTTAACAATTGGCTTCCCTACTATTTTATAAAGGCGTATTCATTATTATAATGTGTACATGAATAATAATCTTAGATCTGATTGTATTTAAAGTAGTTTGGTTAAATGATTTATTTGTTTAAAGAAAAGCGCAGATAAATTTGCTTGAATAATTTGAATGTGTCCTCCAGACTTGCACGGCCAAGTCTGGCATATAATACAGATGGCTAGAAAGAGCTAAATACCTCCATATGGGACCAACAAGGAGGGCTGCTTAACATTAGCATAACATAGTAGGTAGTCTTGGATACATCTATTGTCTTGTAGTTTCCAGAAAATGTTTTTTATCTGAAATAAAATTATAGATGCCACAAGTGCTACAGTGTCTTGTAAAGTGTGCTGAATATCATCCTTTATGACCGCTTTTTTTTCCTGACTTTTGCTTCCCTTCTCGTTGCTCAGGCAATCCCTCCGCTGGCAACAGCTGGTTGCCATGTGATTTGAGACTTCCTGTCATTATAATTGATGTGTTTTTATTCTTTCCACTTCCTGAAGCCTGATCAGAATTAAAATTGCGGGCGGAATTTCCTGTCAAAGCAGGTCATTTATTCAGCGAGTGTGCCACCGACGGCTCTTTGATTGGCCGGCGCTCATTTGCCCTCAGCGATGTTCCGATTTTCATGCTTTCCGCCCCGTCCGTGCGGAGGCTAGCATCTGCAGGCGTGCACAGGTTCTTTATCAGGAGGTAACCTTGGCCTCGCGACACCCCTCTCGCGGAAGAAGAGACGCCATTTGAATACTTAATGGCGCCACCTGCTGAGAGCCGGGATGGCGTGTTTATTCAGCCGCCGCTGCGGGTCCTTCGCTCGGATTGTCGTGCCGAAGCAGAGGGCGAACGCGGACCCCCTCTTTACCGCGCGGCTCCGGGAATGTCCAGATGCTCCTTTCATGTGAAAAAAATCCGTTTTTTCACCGGCTCTAGCCAAGCAGTAACTGATGCGACCTCAGTGTTAAACGCGAGCGGTTTGCGCCGCGATTCAAACGGACCAGGTGGTCTCTATATCCTCTTACAATCCCAGAGGTGCTGCGGCATTTTTGTATGTTCGAATGCCTCCCGCAGATTTAAAGTTGCTGTTACATGACCTTGTTTGTGTCATAAGACCCGGTGGTGCTCTGTCAGTCAAGTGTCTGGTGAGTAATTCCTGTGTTTTGTGTGAGAATTTTCATGGTGAATTGATACGAAGAGAGAGTGCTGCGGCCTGGCTTCAGAAGGCTTTTCCTTCGCCCTGCGGCGAATTGGCCCGGCTTCACAGTTGTGCAGACAACACTGGACGCTTCTCTGACTGCGGCTGGCTGACCTTTGACCCCGCCGGGCCTTACGGAAGGGGCATTTGTTCTTGTAGGCAAGCAGCCAGCCCCCCCATGCCCAACCCTTCCTCTCCTCCCCATCGCCTCCGAGGGACCCTGTAATCTCCACCGGCAGTTTGAACAACTCTGCTTAAATGGGCTGTGGATGGTTTTTTTCTGTGTTGTGTTAATGGGCTGTCTTGGAGAGAGAGAGAGAGAAAAAAAGGAGCAAAATGCAGCTGCTTGGGCACATTCAGGAATAATTGCTTTAATTAGGGTTTTGTATCTTATTGGCAGAGCTGACCCTTTCTGGTAGTGATCCATGGCTGAGATTAGCTTGCTGTGTTCAAGCTGTGTTGCTTGCCACTGAGTAAATGGCAGGTTCAACACAGTTGTTGTGCATTGTAAGTTTCACCTCTAAGGTTATGGGATATACTTTGTCTCATCAGAACATAATCTCTATTATGTAGCTGAGAGTATCTTTTGTGGTAGGATATAGATAACATGGTCATTCAATAATATCAAATAATATTGGCTTATGAGATATTACGATACCTTTGAATATCAAATATAGAAAGTAAACATGTCTACACATGTCAACACAAGTCCAAACGTTTGTCAATATGTTGACCATAAATCAGTTTGATTGCTCATGTTTATGGTCACGGCATCAATGTCGGTCAAAAATACAGAATATGATATTAAAAGAAGCTATAACATGAAACGGAACAGGTTTTCGCAACTTGTTGTCTACGGAATCTGGTTTCATGAGCAGATTACCGGCACTCCTGGTGATCCTGGTAGTCAAGTGTAACTCTCGACCTGTCTGCACAAACTCTGCAAGGAACAATTCACCCATCGCTGGCCTCCACAGGCTTTGGCTCCTGGTCATTACTGATTGTATAATTGTATGACAGAAAAGGCTTGCCCTTCACAAGGACTTTTTGAAATTGAAGACAGCTCAACTCCTCAACAGGATATAAAGTTTCTTCATGCACGCTCTTTCCCAGCATCCTTTGTGGATTCCAGTGTACTTTTTCAGCAGTGCAGAAATGGTAGCATCGGTGGGACCTTATATCAGTAATTCAGTCTATTCTGGAGCTACTCTTAGAAGCAAGTGTGTGTTCGGTATCTTTTCCAGCAGGAAAGCAAAGAGGGCATAAATACATACGACTAATCTGATGGATCTGCTCAAAATGGCATAACGACTTTTTATAAAAGGGCCACGGAAGAAGTGATTTCCCTGCCTCGTATAGCAGAAAAAACAAAACAGGAGAGGACGGCCAATGGCAGCGCTCGGAAAGCAGAAGTTTGCATAATTCTCGACATAGTTTCAGTCCGGCCTCGTCTACTCTGAGGTAAATGCCCTCCGAGGAGGCGAGCCAGACCGATGGAGCGTTGGGCTGTGGGAAAGACATAAGCGCTGACAGGACGCTAGCAGACTTTTCCTACTGATTTCCATCAGAAGATAAATATCGGCTTTCAGCCGTAAAGCCCCCGCGCCCGAATGAGGCCCCTGTGTGCCCAGTCGGGTTGGACCCGGTTCAGACCCAGGGAGCGCCGCTGGCGAGCTCCAGGGCCCGGGATCGGTCCTGCTCGGCGGAGCCTGCAGAGTCATTAGCGGGCCGCAGCCGAGAGGACAGAATGCCCCGTCTGTTTAGTCTGCGACGCCGCGGGACCTGTTTGCTGCAGTTATGATATTACAGCCATAATCGCAGTCAGTGAACCGCATGTGTACCGCCGTCTCGCAGTTTGTGTTGGGTGCTATTGCTTTGGAAACCACCTCTGTGAGGTTGTTAGTTCAGGGGGTCGTGGAAGCGTTTTTTAAGAGGCTCTTTTAATTTTTTTTCTGGACCATTACTGCTGGAGGGTCTTTTGGGAGGGTGTAGTTTGCATTTCCCTGACGCAGGCCTTAAGAGTTATTTTTTCTTCTTTTCGGTGGCGGACGTGTAATAGCTCTTAATTGCAAGAAAAGAGAGTGCAGACTGTTAATCTCTGAGGCATTATTGGACATTTGTATTAAAATCACTCATCCCATCATAATGAAGTCACTGACATCAAAGTAACATATTGTGCAATGTGATTGACCTCCGGCAAACACACTGATATGATGAACTAAGGTTCATCATTTGGCCAGATGGCACAGCCAGATATTATGTATCGAGAATCTGCTTATTCGTGCAAAGAGTTCTACCATGTTTATGAATGATGGGAAACCTAGAAGGCCGTCGGAGATCGTTGAGTTCCTCAGAATCCAGAAGACATTCATAATTTGCCTGTTCATTTACTTTGTGGTCAAAAGAATAAATGCATTAACCCTTCAAGATCAGGGAGATTTTTTCTTTTGATATCGAGCTTTTTAAAAAAACTTCTTTTTACATCACTCCTTAACCTTTTGCCACCTAAAAACCTTTGCAACTTCATATATGTATATATAATGATATATATACAAAATTAGGATTTTATTGTGATTTTTCATTAAACAATGTTACTCTCATATTTGCTTTTCATCTAATATTTTCACTAGACCAGACATTGGCAGCTCTCAACTCACCTTTTGTTGTATTTTCCAGTCTACCTTCTATTGTACATATCCAGAATCCAAAATGAATGCAAGCAAAAAATATAAATAAATAAAATAATAATAATAATAATATTTTTTAAAATAATTATTAATATTGTCATTTCTGAGCAGAATGTTAAAAAATAATAAATATTTCATTGAAAATGGAGGGTGTGTAAATATTACCTTTAAACTGATAATTACATGCAGCCTGGAAAAATTAGCCATAAGTTCTGAAGAGCTGCCAATGTCAGGTCAAATGGAAACAAAGGTGTGAAGAGGAATTTGAATTTGATTGAACATATTGCTATGGAATCCTTATTTTGACAAAAAATAACTTCTTTTGCAATTCCTTTGTCTCAATCCTTTTTAGACCAAGACTCGATTGGGCCAGACAAAGGTGGCCCGGGACTGTCTGTAGCACAGAATTGGTAACATTAGTACCACAAAATTTCAGAAAATTATTGCCTCTTAAGTTAAAAGGAGTGCTGGTAATCTTAGGAGCCTCTTTTCATTAATTCTTTGTCTTGCCGTATGGGCTCATAAATTTGGGCTCTTATGCTCATGCGGAGTTCACTGTGCTCAGCCGGAGAGGGCTGTTAGCGCTATGAATCAGGCCGCGAAGTTCATCTGTAACCCCGGGGTGATCTGATGACGGGGTCGCGCATTTAATGAGCGCCGTATCTCCCCCACACATCTCAGGAGCAGGCCTCCGCCCGCACAAGCTCCCCCCACCCCCCCATCCCACCCCCCCCCCCCCCCCCCCCCCAAGAACCAACCGCCGGCTTGCTAGTCCATTCTCGCCGGAGCGGGTCACATATGGAAACGTTTGGGGACCCGGTGTTGTTTCAGCCCTCTCATGCGAGGAAAAAGCTGTAGGTGTCAGTGTTCTCACAGCAAAAGGTTAGCAACCGAATCTCTGCGCGAACAGTCTGAGTTCTTTTTTCTTTCAGGGATGGAAGGAGCATTGTGTCACCTTTTTAGGTCACGTTGCTGTTTCTCTTTTTTTGATCCCGCGGTCGGAATTAATCGCCGGCACGTAGCGAGCGCCTCGCCTCGGGAACGTTTTCGGTTTGCGTTTCCATTGCTTTCTTAACGAGTGAGTCAACTTCGGTTTCGGGGGGGGGGGGGGGGGGAACGCCGAAGTCCCCAATGGCTTTCATCGAAAGGGAATGCCAGTCACAATGAAAGAAGTGTGATATCAGAAGAAGACTGTCTTTCACAGTATAGGACGCACGCCAAGCAGAGGCCAGATGATTGCAATTTTCCCCCATTTTACCACCGTATAATAAGATACATGAGACTTTTATTGGCGAAATGTATGCTCCGCATAGCGCTGTAATAACATTTGCCATCTGATGTGTGTTGAGAATCAAACGGAATTTTGTTTCACTGCTGAGAATTGTTATTTTTTTTCTGTTCTACGGTGAACTCGAGAGTTCAGATGTCCCCCCTTGACATTTTCCAATGTGAAGCTCGGGCAATTCAGAGGGTTAACTGGGTGGTCTGCATTCACTCTGTACTCTGGATGTTTCTTTCTGTCTCCTTTGAAAAATTCAGTGTTTTAGACTTCAGACAATAATACAGCGTATCTCTTGTTTCAAAGCTGAACACAGCATAAAGTCAAACTGATAGCATTGACAATAGCTTCTTTTTCATATATTTCAAATATCTGTAAAAGGTAGGCTCAATTGTCACAGTTTTTATGACGATGACAATAACATCCGGTGTCTGTCTTGTGATAAGTGTACACCAAAACATGCAATGCAGCTGATATCATTATCAAAAACAACTTTCATTTCTAGGATTTCAAATCAGAATAAAAGAGGAATAGGCTATTGTCATAAAGTCATATTTTTCATTATTTCATGCAGTACTGCTTTTGACCAGCAGGGAGCACTCAAACCATGCAGACCCCAGAACGGCATGGCAGAACATGAAACAGTGTAGGCAGTGTACCCTAGACTGTGTTGCCTATGGTGCATGTATTGACTTAACACATACATGTATATATGTATGTATGTGTGTATATTATATTATATTATAATAAATTATATAATATTATATCACCACCTTCATAAATACTTTTTTTTTCATTTAATTCTTTTCAAGACGTAGCATTTAACAAGCATGAAATGGCTTCCATGGTGTGATTGCAAATATTGTTTTCCATTCTTCTCTTTTTAAATGTCAGTACAATTTGCCTAATTTCATCCATACAAATTTTTTTTTTCATGTGACAATAAGACTGAAAATACCTAGTACACAGACAATTATGAAGGGGTAATAAAAATCTAAGCATAGGCACCCAGAATTACACTTTTTACTTTGGCCTTTTCCTGGTTGAACAGCGAGTGCGGAACGTTGCTTATTCTGACGAGCATGCATTTGGAAAGTTTGAAGTCATGAGGTTTAATCACACGCTGTGGCATTCTCTCCATGGCCCATGGCATGATCGGACTGGTAAAGATGTGGTTCTGGGAGCTCGCCAAATCCACTGGCACCAGACACGAGAGCTCAAACCCGGTTGCATAATTTTGGTTTATTACTGTTTCTTCTCTGAGCCTTGTGGCTTTTGCTGGAGGGTTAGTGCAGGAGGTTTTCTTTTGACACAGCCTACTGACTCTTTGCTACTATTCTCAGCAAATAAACTCAACCGTTTGCCATCTGATATATGCACAGTAGAAAGTAAAAAAATGTGTTCCTTTTTGTATTTGTACGTATTAAACAAACATCTACATTTCATATAATTTACATAGTTATATGCTGTGTATTTGATGTTTTGGTATATCTGTCTTGTTAAATCAAATAAACGCATGTAGTTGTTTTGCATTATCATGTTATGTTAGCTGTAGTTAGCTTTGTTCTTGTATGTATATCCACTGTTTTACATAGTTAAATAGTATCTGTGTCAAATATATAAAATATATAAACATTATGAACATTCAAAAGAAAGATGACGGCACTCACAGGCTCTCATACACTCATTTCTTCTAAATATTTGACAAATGACAATAATTTAACATGGTTGAAGCACATAGTGGCAAAATATTAGTGTGGTTTTGTTAAATCAATTAAGGGTGCGCAATATTTTTTTATAAAACTTTTTTGTAATTACCACATTTTTCAGATACTATGTTGTACATTTGACATTGTTTGATGTTTGGTACAGCATTACCGCAAAAGGACGCAAGATTTTATAGTGCTGTATAATTAGCTAGAGATATATTTTTCAGCAACCGTCATGTTGAATTTAATCTGGTCACTCCCGATTTAAAGAAGAGGGCCAATCAGACAAAAAAAAAGTTTCACAATGTGAAGAATTTCCTGCAACATTACCAGCGCGGCAGAGAATTTATCTGCGTTCAAAGCGCAGCGCTTTATCTCCGTTCTCTGAATATTTCCAGACGCTGAGCCTTCCCTCGCCGTCTCCCGGGAGAGAGTAGGTCCAAACTGCGGCCATCGAGAAAAAGATAACGCCCGTTTGCAGATTGTTTTAAAGGATAGCGTGATCGATCCTTCCATTCATCATAATGATGACAAATGAGTGCGAGGGAAGTCAGCTCTTTGAAGGGCATACCCCACAGAGACATATTTTTCCATTACTCAGCTTGATCTGTGTACATTAAATGAGTAATGTTACTTTCTTATTGAAGACTGGGGATTTTTGGATAAGAACTGCTTGTTCGAATGAAGCCAAAACCGCTTTTATTTTTCTTAAATTCCCAAAGTCAGACAGAAACGAATACAAACAGTATGCGCAGGACATAATGGAGAACATATTTACAGTATGCATTTGTTTGACATTTTTTCTTTTAATGAGCATTTTGTCTCATTCGAGCAAACGTGTTGAGTACAAAATCCCTTCAGCCGTGCTTTAAATGGAAATTGGTAGTATCCTCGCACAAGAAACGCAAACCGAGTTATTTTGTGGCACATTTCATTGAGCCATGTCTTTTTATAAAGCCAGCCAGTCTGCCACAAAGCATGCTGGGTAAAAACAGTGCTCTCAGCACTTTTGTTTTCAGGCCGAAGTGAGAACTGTCCACGCTAAAGCGTCTGCATCTTTGGCCCAGCATGCCGAAACCCTGAGGAAGTGGCTGGGAGCGCTGGCTCTCAATTAAAACTGGGCTGCCGCTCAACTCAAAGATTACTCTTGGCTCTTCTCACTGAAAAACGCATTTCATGGGCGCGTGCGTGAAAAAGGAAATGCATCACATTCCACAGCGTGTTTTTATTTTTCACAAAACCTTGAAATCCACAAAGACCGGCCGTGAGAGATAGAGCTTTGTTCATGACTGTCAGTGTCACAGCATCCCCTTTGATGAAGGCCCCAGTTTCATAGCTCCCAGGTGAAAGTCTACCTGGAATCTGAGTTTGAGTCCACAGCAATTCAATTTGGAATGTACAGAGTAGGTGATTATCCACGAGCATACAAGTTGAGAAACGTTCAGGACCCTAAACTGGAATTAAGTCTTTGGGGTCTATTTGCCGGCCGCCGTGTGTTGCAAGCCGTCTCACTGGTGAAATGGTATTTTCGTCATAAATTCTGATGCGGCTGAGCCGTTTTGTAATTTTCTGACTCGCCATGCACCGAAGTTGGAGGAGAACCGCTGCTGGGGGTGTGTCAGTCAAAATCGGGCAGCGCATTGCAATTTTAGTGCAGCTCATTGCAATTTTCGTGTTGGTCTAATCTGGACGCTTATCTGTTCAGTCCAGGTTTACAGCACAAATCGCAGCCCAGTGTATGCTAATTTTGGGGCTTTCCCATGCAATGCGTGCATCATAGCCTGTTCAAAAACCAATCAACTTTTTCTTACACCCTTCTGTAATGAGAAGAATGGCAATAAATGCAACTTGAATAAATCTTTTCGTTTTAATTGACTGTAGTTGAAATAACAACTACTACAGACTGCATTTATAAAGAGAGTTTGAGGATTAATGCAATAAGTAATAAATGTCAACAAAAAACAAAAATGAAGAAAAAAATAGTATTTGTGTTAAACAAGTAATAATCATTACAAATTCCTATATGTATTTGTTCCTCTCAACTTACAATAATTGAGCAGTCTAATTTATCTTGCGTTTGGAAATTTTATAAGCAGCTTGTACATGTATATATTTGTCCAGTAGTTTTCCACATACAGTAAAGCAGTTTGAACATGTATTTCTTTGTCCAGTACATACAATGATAATATTCACACTTGTATTCAATTCAAATTACAGATGGTCACAGAATGTCATTATCAATTATTGTCAAAGCGATATTTCAAATGGGGGAGAGCTGGCAGAATTGTAACCATTTTCACTTCTTACTGAATTACATCCAATGATTCATCTAATCCCTCTCAGTTCAATTTAAGCCATGCAATTTTATGAATTAATAATGGACTCATGTGTTATAATTTTTTGCTTTCGTTTAAGCAACATTTGAACTGGATCACTTGCATTGGATGACCTTCCCTTATTTTTCTTATTTAAACTTAAAGATTATTTTTAGTTATACAGTAGTATAGCGCATTTACGCTATTTAGCTAGTTTAATGGAAAATTAAAACCGGACCATTATAAAAGTTTAGGTAATGTTTTATTTTAACTGTGATGGAAGAAAATTACAACAAATGTACCTTGTTTATGATATTTATTCGAACCCAATTTCGGGAAAAAGTGACAGCTCAACTCTGCATCTTCTGCAAAAGAAGGTCCTGGGAGGAACTTCTGATTAGTATACCCTCATCCTCGTCTTCCATCGCAGCAGTAGACCATGGAAAATGAAAGCGCACGGCTCTTAATGGGAATGAAAAGAGGTCATTTTTGGTTGTGAATGAATCCATCTGCAACACACCCACTGATAATACATTCGCTATAATCCAGCCCATTTTCCACCTGCACTGCATGCTTTCAGCCGTGTGCTACTCGCCTCTGGTCACGAAAATACCACCATTCAATAGCCACGCCCAGAGTGTCCATGTGCCACGCCCAGGGTGTCCATGTGCCACGCCCAGGGTGTCCATGTGCCACGCCCAGGGTGTCCATGTGCCACAGCACTGACTGCGCCCACAGAAAATAGCGCCCTTTACCTTTATGCCCTAAAATAAGTGAAGTTATTTTTGAGAATTATTGCCTGTGCAGGAATGTCAACTGTGGGAGAAATATGTAAGGAGATTCTTGGCAATTAATGCACACAATTCTGAAATCCCTT
The DNA here is from genome assembly GCF_013347855.1 of Anguilla anguilla. Classification (NCBI taxonomy): domain Eukaryota; kingdom Metazoa; phylum Chordata; class Actinopteri; order Anguilliformes; family Anguillidae; genus Anguilla; species Anguilla anguilla. The sequence goes on along the minus strand of NC_049208.1, from coordinate 38,627,585 downwards.
TCTAGGAATTAATTGGAGCAGTTATCAGAGGCTCGTTATCAGGGCTAATTAAACCCTTGAACATAAATGAGGTAATGAACGAAAAAGATGTTGACCTTTGTCATGACAGGTGCTGTTCTGTAGGAAAAGCCATACGTAACACAGAGGGAACAGGCTGGCTCCTACTCAATCTGGCCGCAGCATGCTTTGCACTTAACTTTGATTAAGTACCCCCAAGCTCCACTTTTCCTGTTCTCTCAACCTCTTGATTTTAGGGGTTACTGAAATAAACCATTTTAAAAAAATTATTCAGAAACAATCGTGAGACTTCTTCTATATTGTTGCTCAAAGTTTATGAGAAAGCACTTTGCAGTGTGATTGAAGGAGGGGCCACATATGTGATGGAGCACCAATGGTACTTGCCTCCATCTTTTTACTGATCTTATAACAAATGGGCCCAGTGCAGGGGAGTGTTTCCCTGCAGCGTCCACAGCGTGTCTGTGCAACTGCGACCAACTGCCGCAAGTGGAAGGAATGCACTGTCACTTTGCCTCTGTCTCTGACCCATAACTCTCAGGTCAGTTACAGGTCAGTTATAAACCTTTCAGGCCTTACTACAACAGATTATGAACAAAAGAGAGGATCTAGTACATTGTATCCTGCGGGACTACCGTAATGTACTGAATTTATCAACTCATGTGACTTTCGAAAGTTTGCACGCCCGTTATATCTGGGTCTTTTGAAGAATTATAGTAGCTACACTGAATTTTCTGTCAAATATATGTGAGGTGAGGTTGATAAATAGCTATTTTTGACACAAAAGATTCAGCAAAATAGTTGGCAGCTGGAATTCTCTATACCGTTGGCTCCTCGTGACTTCCATATTGTTAAAAATCGCCATCGCTTATGTGCAAATTCATTATTCATAAAATGTGTGTAATATTTACAATGTATGGTGTTCCATTCTTTTTCTTTGCGCCCAGTGACATGTTATCGAGTGTGTTGGGGGAAAGCAGCAAACTGGATGTGAGGAAGATGAATTTGGCCTCTGGACAAATCATTCATTTCATACGAGGGCAGCCGGATAAGTAATGGCTGTTTCGGAGGTGACGTGCCAGGGCTGCGCTCGAGGGCCCTTTCAAGTCCGGGCCAGAGCCTCCCACTCCCCAGCGCCGCGCCTGTGTTGTGGTCTGGAGGCTGTGCGGGACCCGGGTTCTGAGGGCCCCCTTGTGTGTCCCCTTTCAAGGCTCCGGGCCTGGAGAGCACGGGGGCTCTCCCCGCGGAAGCGCTACCGCTTACCCCCCTCTCCCCCCTCCCCCAATCCCCCACCCTCTCTCTCTCCCCCCCCCCCCCGCAAGACCCTCCAGGACCTCCCCGCGGGTCGGCGGGGGGGGAGCGTCATCTGGCTGAAAGAGATCCCTGGAGCTGGTCGCAGTGGGAGCGGATTTTCGGCGACGGTAATCAAAGCCATGTCTTCAGTCTTCAGTGCCGCGGATCGCGCCCAATGAAACGGGGACGAAGGGCTCGCGCGCACCCCTCTCCGCATTCAACGCGGCGCGTTCAGCGGTGGCCGCTTTTCGCGTGCCGTCCCGGGGCCCGTGTCATGGCCTTTTTGCGTAATCGCTTAGTGTCAACGTCCGTCAGGGGTGGGTGGGGAAGCACTGGCGAGGGCTCCACTCGAAACTTCACGATGCCGCTGGAGACCTTCCAACTCGCACCGGCAAAACCTTGAGTTCAATTCTTCCGAGGCCGAGCGCGAGCGCGTTTCGCACCGCGCTGTGGCGTTTCAAAATGAGGGCTTTAAGGTCTGGCTACTAGTGAAATAAAAGAAATAAAAAAAGGATCGACATCACGGTCGTGACACATCCCCACGGCTTCAGGGCAGGGCCGGACTGTCTGGCTCAGAGAGCCAGCGCTAGGCTAGCGCTACGAGTCCCTCACATGGAATACTATTCAAGCAGCAGGGCACGTATTAGAGGCACGTAGTGGCCACAATGCGTTCGGCGGGCTGAGGTCTTTGTTTCCATTCGACGGTGTTGATTTCTTTTCCCTCCGTAATAACCGGGGCCGACCGGTTTGCGCCGGATAGCGCTCTGCGGTGATTGCAAATAATGTCAGCGCCCGGCAATTTCTAGCGCATTACTCCATCAAAAGATTACTGGAGCCCGCTAATTACCCGCGTCGCGTGCCTGGAGACGGAGGTAACGCGGGCTCCGCCGGGCGAAGCGGGCGGACGAAATTCGGCTCGCCGGCTCCTGTAGGAGGCGCGCCCAAGCCGCGTCGGCGGATATGGAAGCCAGCGTGCGGCGGGGACGGTTCTGAATTGACATTGCCGACGCGAGGAAGCAGAGAAGATTGAACGCCACTCCGCCGCGGAGGGAGGATGTCATTACCTCCGCGGCCGGCGCTTCCTGATCGCTCCTCGCGGCGCCGAAACAAGTCGAGTTTCATCAGAGCGACCCCCCCCCTCCACCCCCCACACCCCCCCACCCCGCGAGCAGACAGCCCCTCGGTTAATATCTTGTCCTGTGGAGAAACTCTCATTAAACCGCCAGGTGAAGGAAACGCGTCCGCCGCTCGGGATTAAATCGACAGAGACGTGGGAGCACGGGACTTTGTTAAAGCTGTCTCTTTCCATTTTTATTATCCTTCCCCTGACCGGGCCCGAAAGATAGCCCCGTGCCTCGCCGCGTTTCCAGTTTCAAAGTCACGGCAGTGGAACTTCCTCCTTGGCGCGTGCGAAAGCTCAGATGTTGAAAATCTTCATTAGAATAACACCCTGAGCAGAGCCGCGCTCTTAAGCCTTGACACGGCAGCCACGCTTATCTGTCCAGACTGGAGCGTGGCGTCGTGCTTTAGGAGACGGGATTTTTAGCTGAAGGTTGCAGTTTATATTCCAGGTGGCGAACCGCTGTTTTACCTGGAATAAGCGATTCACTGTGAAGCACAGCAAATATCTTGCTATGTGTGAGTCACCCTGGATAACCAACTAAGTCTCAATAAGCAACTAAACAACACAAAGGCAACTAAATACCTGCGAGTATATTTTTGGTAACGACCACAACCGTGACTCAGTGGCGGCCTCCTGTGATTGCGGTTGAAGGTAGTCGCTCGCCAGTCAGCTGATCGCACGGTGACTGCATCAACCCGCAACCGGGTCACGCGAGGTCAGTATCATGGCTGATCCAAAGGCTCCGCCCCCGGCCAGACCCCACCCCCCGAAACCGGCCAGAAAACAGGCCGCTCTCTCGGTAGCTGCAGACACGGCCGGAGGCGTGCTCCGCGTTTTGGTTTCTGAGCCTCTCTCTGTCATTCCGGAGGTTGGGATAGGTTCAGCGCCGGCGGCTGGGGCCCCCCAGCGGGCGGCCGGGCGGAGCGCTCGCCCGGGGAGGTGGGGGGGATGTCCCCCGGCTGTGGAGCCAGTGGCGGCTGGAGGCCCGGCTGGCCGGCTGCCCGTCTGGGACCGCGCTCGCCCGCGCCGCCGTCTGTCTCTGGCTCCGCGGCCCTGTCACACTCAGCGTTAAAAAACCGCTGCTGGGGTCGACCGGGCTGCCTGCGCGACCCGCGCTGGTCCTAAATCAGTACGCGCGGTCTGGCTGCTCCTGCGAGGGGGAGACGCCGCGCGCGAGACGGAGGAGGGATGCAGCGCTGAGATAATAAATATAGCCTCTCTGGCGTTAGCTACAGTAAAAGCTCTGAGCGGACATGCAGCAAGCAGCAAACTTCGGTCAACTGTATGTTTTAACTAGTTCTAAGGCTTCCTTTGAGAATAATTAGCAAACATTAACACTAAACAGGCGGTTTAAAAATAAAGGCTGCAAGTATTTTAAAATGAACCCCAGAGAAAGTGCTTTGTTGAAAGTGCCAGATACCCAGATTTTGATGGACCTGAAAAGAAAGTGCAAACTTACCAACAGAACACTTTTCCTGCGTCTTAGCATCTCATTGAGCAAACCTAGCTTTAAAACTAAAGTGTGTTATGATTGGAAGTGCAAACAGCTGGCTAGGAACTTGGCAGGATTATATAAGGCCATACTAAGTCGCACCAGTGAAATGACAGCAAGATACAGAAGCAGTACAGCATATAGAGAAGGCTGCTTCAGTAGTATGAAGTAACTGTATGAAGTAAGTGAGCAGGAAGCTGGAGTTTTGAGATGTTACAGAGGTACAGCACCCGGGCTGCGCAGACAGCTGTTTTGGCTTCATTTGGCTTACTCTGATATTCTCCGCATTAGTGAAGCCATGTTTGCATAGCCCTGGCATGCAAGTCTCACTTAGCACTAATGTGCTGTACTCCCACCGGTGCCAGTACTGAACCAATAATACAGTCAGATCTATTTCTGCTCCAGTATTTTATGTTGCCTTGTAAATACATTTTGGTTTTCGAAAATAGTTTCCAGGGAATTTTTTTGTCATAGATTGTGTTTTGCAGGGCTAATGCCTTGTTAAGTTATTATAACACAAGATGGGGGAGGAGGGGGCACTCAGCAGTTTCCATTATTGTAGAGTCACTAGAGTATTGTGCTATGAAGCATAATTACAATGCCTTTATAATGTAATGTTTATTTAGTCATTGTACGTGAATCACTTCTAGTTGTGCTAATATTTTAAGAGTTTAATGTCTGATTTGGACAATGTGAATGGGGACTGTGCCAACATTACATTTATTTATTTTTTTCATTTTGGCAGATTCCCAGCTGCGGCTAACAATTTGCACATTTTATTTTATATTTTATAGCAATTCTCATACTTTCTCAAGCATGAAATGCCGTTTTACAAAAGTGGACCTTTAGTTGAACAGAAGAGGCTGCATTATCTCACTTAAAGGTTTAACTGAGTCACGCCGGTCGTTGAAGACCTCACCCCCGAGGCGTAGAGTCCGCCGCTCTACCCGCCACACCGCGCGCTGCGAGCTCAGGGTTCTAATTGCGGCATGGCGCGTCACACGGGCGGGGGGGAGGGGGGGTGGAGGGGGGGCGGGGGGGGGGGGGGGGGGTTGGTTTCCTCTGCCGGACTAGGCGTGCTCTGTCTGCCTGCCCCCAGCCATTTAACCTTTGGCAGGAGGTCAACGCGAAAATGATCCCACAGAGAGCTGTGTGTGCCGAGACGACGTCTCCAGGGCTACAGGTGCCCGCGGGGTCCACAGGGTCGCCACCCCCCCCATACTGCCCCCCCCCCTCCCCGCCTTCCTCCATGTGCTGCTGCAGCAGCAATGGTGCCGGAGGGGGAGGGTCACAAAATGTACCCACTGCACTGGGGGTGGACGTGGGGGAGCAGGTGCCTGATGAGGCCTCCCACCCCACTCCCCCTCTGGGGTGAGGGTATTAGGGCATTAGGGCACTTGTTATGCTGGGGCAGTTAGCATGGAACTCTTTCACGCATGCTCTTGCTTTATGTTTACATTCGCATTGGTATTTTTTCATATAGCGCACTTGTGCATGCCATAAATAGTATCTGTTTTAAATATGTAAATTATGTTATACTTAGGGAATGTATCAGATTCATTTTCTTGCATTGTTTCTCACGGTAAGAACCTTTTTAATTGGCTGCCATCTCTAAAGCAAGTTTTCTTTTTCTTATTTTCAGAATATCTCCTATCGTGACAAATGAAAGGAGCTCAATAAGTTACATAAAAATGTTTTTATTCATTACACGGGATGAAGTTCTAGTAAAGAACTTGTAAAATAATTCTTGCTACTTCTGACACATTGGGAAAATGTATTTGCAAATGAATCTGTTTCTGGCTCCACATTTCCAAAAAGAAAAACCCAAATAAACAGACGGAACTGGAAAATGAATGGCAACAGCAGACCATATGTGTTCTTGTAATTTGCATATCATCTGTTTTCAGCACTGCCCTTGCATATATTATCTGAAAATACTTAGCGGCCTGGTCAAGGGTTTTGTCAGAAGCTGAAACCCCACAGAGCGTTCGTTCGACTGAGGGAAATTATTTGCCAGGTTGAGGCTGCCTGTGAATGATTATCTCTATTTGTTCTCTCCGGGGCAGGGGGGCGGAGGTTAGAGTTAGGGGTTCACACAGCTGATCCTGGAAATGCATGCCCTTTCTCCTCAACAGAGGAAGAGGAAGGTACAATCTCAGAGCCTAAACCTGGCTGTGAGGAGGAAGAGCAGGGAGAGAAGACAAAGAAGGCATTGAGACGAACTGGACGCCGTGTCAGGAATAAACTCCCTGACCTCAAGACGCAGTTTGAGTCAGTTGTTGATGACCTCACATCAAACGCCATTTGGAGACGAGAGTTTTTGGACACACTAGTTCGTAAAGCTTCCAGCGCTGATCACCTATGATCTTCTGTTCCACCATCGTGAACCAATGAAAGCAAAGCAAGGTTCAAGTTTAGACAAATATGCTATAGAACTAACCATCCACATCTTGGTAGTGGCCAATGAGAAATGCCACAAATTGGGTCCTTATGGAAGCAGGATTTCTTATGTGGGACGATATGAAAGAGATTCTGTAAGGTAGCCTCACCCCACAGATGGTTTTTTTGAGCTGGATGATGGACATTTTTGTGTGTTCTTCTTCAGCATGTATGTTTTAATGTTTTATACTCATTCCCTTTCAGAAGCATCCCAAATTGACTCTCAATTTGCAAAGTTCACTTCAGGCTACTTTCTCCGAAGGGTTTCTTAATTTATTTACTTTGCTGAATACATTTAACAAACGATAATTGAAATATGATAGCCTTTAAGGCTTACACATGTCAGGAGAAATGAACTATGGGAAATGGATGCCACAGGTCATTGGACAGTATGAGGCTAACAGTGGGGATTAAGTGGTAAGACTACAGCTGAAGCAGATCTAGGTTCAAGGGTTGAGGACATTCTTAATGCCAGAGGGGCCAAAATCCAAGATGGAGCGCACGTTTTGGTACAGGCCGAACTGGCTTTCCCGAAACAAAGCTGCCCAGCAGCGAGTCAGCATTTCACTGCTTCGGCTGGCGTGATTCTGGCTCTCCGTTTCACATTCGATCAGAGCGCGTACTTGTCTCTAGTGTAGCGTAAACAGCGGAGCGCTGCCACGGGGGATCATAACAGCGGACAGTCGGCTCACGCCGGCCTCCAGCTGGGGCGAATTGAACACATTCGACCCCCGCGCGGCTCGTTACCGCCACAAACAGCCCGTGTCTCTTACGGTCCCGGGGACAGAAACGTCTTCATTTTTCAGCGTTTGACCTCCTTTTTTTGCGATAAAATCCGCAAAGTACCCCGAGATATTGGGCTTGTTAAGGGGATTATATTATTAGGTAAAATAAAAAGGATAATGTATGGCTGTATGGTCCCCCAGATTATGTGTGTTGTGTAATATGTAAAACTGAACTCACATTACTTCAGAATAACAAGAGGAGATCGGTTAGCGATTACAGGTTTTTGTTCCTGATAGCTGATAAACGATGTTGCAAGCAATAAGTAATTCATAAATTGTATAGATACCTGCTATTAGGTTTTAAATCCACCATATATTGGTAATAAATCAGCCAAAAAATTATATTACTGTACATTGCTCAGATTTAATTCCTGAACATTAGTCTATATTCATAATTTTTAGTGTCATTTCATTGTGTAAGAACACCATTTTAAAGTTGTATTCATGCACAGAAAGGAACTGTAATGTATATGAACTTAGTTTTGAAAATTCCTTAAACATAAAATTATAAAACAAATTATGATCTTATTATTAGCATTATTAATTCCAAAATATGCTAGAAAGCATATTCTAGAAAGCTAGAAAAGAAGCTTCCTGAATAAAATTGGCTTTGAAAGAAAAACATCCCCTCCAAAAAAAAAATACTCTGTAAATTGATTTAATTCAATCGCAATTATATCAGGGGTCCCCAGTCTTATCCGAAAAGGGCCGATGCGGGGATGCCGGTGCAGGTTTTTGTTTTAGCCCAGCACCTGATTCTGCTTATCACGGTCTTGATTGAAGAGCATGATTAGTCAGTTTGTTTAATCAGGTGTTATAGTGCTGGGCTAAAACAAAAACCTGCACCCACACCGGCCCTTTTTGGGAATCCCTGATATAATCGTTAATATTGATGTTTGATAATGACTATGATAATGATGATTGTTCTTATTCATTATCTTCTTCTTCTTCTTTGCATTATTATTATTATTATTTGTATTATTATTATTATTATTATTATTATTATTATTATTTTAGTTGTTGCTTTTATTATTGCTATTTTTATTGTGGTTATTATCACTACACACATTGGCTACCACCCATATATAGCAGCACTGTCAGCCTTCATCAATATACAGACTTGCACTCCAAATGGGAATATTTATAATACAGTTGACCCATAGTCATTTCCTCTGGTTCCTTCTAAGTTTGAAATGAAAGAAATTTGATCAATTTTGATAACGTTTATTTTGCCTTTGGTCGCCACACGTACCCAGCGCCCGCCACCGTCCGCTCTCACGTGAAGAATCGGAACGCGAGGCGAACTGCGCCCCTGCGTTTGAAACCATCGACCGCGAGCGGTCACTCGCGTGTGACCCGTCGTATCAAACGCCAATCTCCGGGCCGGGGACCCGGCTTATCGGCCCCATGGCACTGCGGGTCGGGGCTGATTAAAAAATGTGTCACTTGACCTCTCCGCCAGAAAGAGACTTCAAAGCCGGCCTGAGAGTGCATTCTTTGTGCGAGCATATAGTAAATAAGCTCTCCGCAGAATAAAGCCTTGTCAGAGCGGACCTATAAAAGCGCATCAGCCGCCCTGGCTTTAGGACCGCCCGCCTCAGAAGAGAAATACTTTGATCAGCCCTTTGTCTTCCTTATGAGATGTCCAAAAAGGGCCGCGCCAATGGAGGCAGCCTGATCAAAGCGGAGGGCTCGTAATGGCGGGGGCAAAATTGGACAAAATTATATGAGAAGCTCACTTCTGCAGGCACGGTCATTATTGTGAAAGCGGACCGAAAAACCTGCATCCCGCTTATTCCCCCCCCCCCCCCCACACACACACACACACACCCCCCCCCACCCCACCCGAGAAAAATTTATATGCAATTTTTTTTCATTTGTTTGTTTCTCAACCATTTTTTTTAATTATTAGTCTGTTCTTTGCGGATAGGTCCAATTGGAGGATTAACACGTACATATATTATTGATACGTTTCCTATTTTACGTAATTAAAAATTAAATCTAAATATTGACACAAAACTATAATTAATATAAAATATTATATTTGAAATTCATTTGAGCTGAATAAAAGCATTATTTCATCCAGATTCTGGTTTCTGAATACCCCATGAGCAATTCTGAATAACACCCTCTATGAAAACATAATGTTCCCATATAATAAAATATACTTGTATCTATATACACTATAATACAAAATATCAATTAGATATCTGTATTATAAAAACAATAATAATCTACCCATTAGCCTACCTATGAAAACACTCAACCCCCAATCATCTTTGGTTGCTGAGAGTACAAAAATGTGTTTATGCATATGTTTGGGTTTGAGTGTGTGCACGTGTGTCTGTGTGTGCGTGTGTGTGTGTGTGTGTGTGTGTGTGCATTTATGTGAACCCACATTAGGCAGCTGACATAGCTGATCTTTCATTCTGATAGGCAGTGATTAATCAAACGCTGGCTATGGAGCCTTGGGGCAGGTCAAACTTGTTGCAGTCCAAATTTGTTTTGAATAGCATTTTTGGAATAACAGGCAGATCCTTCATTTGAAAAGCCAGATATGTCATACCTACACAGGGGCAGTGTTCATTTTATAACAGTTAAAAATGTATTAGAACTAAACCATTGCAGCCAATAAATTTTGCGTGTCTCAAACTGATGCTAAAATTTAACTGAAATTTAAATTTCAAAACAATGAAATAATTACTATAGTATAGTAATAGTAATCTATTTTGCCTGTTGTGCCAGAAGCTTGCTTCGTCAATATTGCCAGGGATGTTTTGCGGGGTACAGTGGCGATGCTGTGGATATAAGGGAGAGATCTGGTCACCGTGGAGACCGGACGGAGATGACGGACAGAGCCAGGCTGAGGGGCCAGGGTGTGAACTCTGTGCTGGACAGTGTCACTCATATGAGTCACGCCCCCTGGTCTCACAGAGGCCTCTGCAGTCCTCCAGGCTGCCTTTGTTCTTCAAAGACATGCCTTCCTCTGCATGTCATACACATGTGAATAAGGCAAACAGTGACATCACCTAGAACCCTGCATCTCAAAAACACGGGCATTTTAACCTTTAACCTTTAACTGTTCAACCTTTCCACGCAAACTTCCTCCAATGAGAGAGATTTAGAGATTTAGGTTTTTTTTTTTCCTACCAAGATATCGTGGCTACATGGATTGTGTCCTAAGCAGCTCAGTGGATTAACCTGGGGGTACGTTACGATATAAGCTTTACCTTCCGAGTCTCAAAATCCGTGTCAGTAGGTGAGATGGTGCCGAGAACACAGCGTAGTTGCATGCAGTGTCTGGTTGTTTCTAGAGCAGTTTTAACCTCTCAGGGACAAAAGACAAGACTTAACCTGCCCTTCAACTACACTCTCAGTGATGGGCCTCACACCACCTGTCTGAACGCCACAGGCGCTAATCTTTTTTATTCGGTCAATCTGCTCCCCTGATTCGGCCAAACACGAAGGGTCCAGGTTTGCCAGGTTTCCCGATTTTGACCAGAATGTCCAGTGAAAAAATGATTTGTACAAGTCTGTGGTCTGTGGTCCCAACAGGACAGTGGAGTAGTTTGAAAGAACTGACCGTTAGGTTGTAATGAATTTACGTGTGAACCAGCCTCTAGTCCACAATCTGTTCCGATAGCTACAGTGCACCCCCCACCCCCTCAGCGAAAGGTTTCAATGGTGGCAAACCCCAAGCACCCCCCCCCCACCCCCCCGGGGGTCCTCCACTGGTTCCGACAGCTCCACACCTCATTCACGATTAAGCTTCCAGCAGTGCATGTTGTCCAGTTTGCATAAATTTTAAATCTGGCAACCCTAGAAGGCTGAATGAACAGTGTAAAATCACAATCCTCGCTGTGCTTCTTCTTGTAATCTGTCTCTATTTTTTGTTTCACGTGACACCACAGAAATGGTGAGATGCTTCACTCAGGACGGAAGTTTCCAGAGCACGGAACAGGAAATTTAAAAGGGGCACCTTGGAGGCTGACAGGGGGCTCGTCCTGCTACAGCACCGGTATTCAGCGAAGTGATGCTCCCCACGGTCGGGTATCAAACCCTGGCTGTGTCAGTGCTGACTGCGGCTGGGCGAGGCGTAACTGGGCAAAGTGTTGCCCACAGAGAGAGGTCTTCCGCTGTCAGGCCTGCCCCTGACTGTCCCTGACTCACGCTTCAGAAGAGAACACATTAATCAGTACATTAGAGGTAAACCCTCTTTACAAAAAGAGTCACTTTGGCTAAGCATTTCATTTTAGCCAAAACATGGCAACCAATAAACACAATAATAATAAATGCCTGGTTTGCTAGATGTGGTTGTTTTTTATTTGCCACATATTCTGCTTCTCCAGAGAATTTCTTCAAGCCTTGCTATAACAGAAAATCGCACCTGGAAAAACAATCATACAGTCATGGGGCCTTGTTTATAAAATGGTCTCACAATCAAATTGTATCTTAATTAAATTGTGGCTTACACAGAAAACTATAACCAAGTAGTTTTTTATAAAATCCCACTTTGATTTGGATATGATCATATCTCTATGAAAAGCTTATATTACATGTAAGTTAATTACCTGCTGGTTATGTGGAAGTACTGCACATCTGGAGCTGCAGGGGATTACATTTAATTGATTATCTTTAAGAATAACATTAAATCAACTTTAAGCATGAGGAGTTTAAAAATCATGATCAATCCCAGGTGTGTTTTATTTAAAACATGATAAGATATAAATAGCACACTTGCGCTCCCATTTTTTGCAGTTCAAATTGAAGTTCATTTGAGATTTATATATCACAGGTGTGTGATATATAGAAACAGAATCGCCACTCTAAACCATCGTAAGGAACTTTTTTCCATTTCAGTTATTTTTTTTTATAATTAAGTGTAGGCGTAAGCACAACTTGGGGAATGATCGTAAGATTGCATTTAAGTTTAAATCCAAGAGCATTTTTACAAATGAGGTTCATGATGTACTGGCTTATATCATATTTTATTTGTCTAAAATTAGATTTTTCTCCCCTTTCGGTGTACAAGCTTAACAAAATATATTAAAACGTATTAAGTAACTGTTGACACCCAGGCTGGCGTTGCCAAGATTCCAGTGGCAATCCTGTGAATTGAACAACAAGCAGGAGAAAGTACCAGCTCCATTGCCCCTCTCTGAGTGAGAAAATGTGTGAACAAACTGTATCTATAATAATGTCTTTTGAAGAAAGAACTGAATCCCCCTAGTTCTTAACAATGGGTCACATGTATCTTTCCTAAAGAGGTTCCAACTGTCCCCCATTAACCACATAGTCAACTTCACTTCGAGGCAAAACAGGAAAAATTGGTGGTTACGCAAAAATGTCACTTTAGAAGCTTTATGGTCAGTGGGCTTAATGGCTAAAAGTCCCAAAAGGTGTATTACATGGAAAAGTGAAAAAGACATTCTCATGTGAAAGGAAACACATTTTTATTATACGCACAGGCATGGAACGGGTTTGATATTTCCATTGGATGGTGAGGCCCATTCATCCAAGATCAATAAGTGCTCTAATGAAGAGCTCCTTGGCTTATAGTGTATTTGGCAGGGCAGTTGTTGTCTTAGCCAATGTTCACAAGAGAGTGTCGTGTTACAGAGAAGACTCACTGTAAAGTAATGCAGCAAGGGACTGCTGTTTTCCTATTATTCAGCTACTGTATATCCTCCATGAAATTTACAAACACAAATCCCCAAAACATGTATAACCATACGAGTGAAATAATGGCAACAGTGTGGGGAAAAATTAACTAAGGTCTAATTAATGTAATGTTTCAGGTTTGGGTTGACACAGTCAGGCTGAACATGATGACATCACACAGAAATGTCCACTTAAATTCCAATTAAACATTTGGAGGTTTTAAAGCGAAATATCTGCTGTTGCTGTTGACGCTAATCATTAAAGACTCCAGCTGAATTTGGAAAAACAACCAACTTGAACCGAGTAAGCAAGTTCGAGACAGGCCGGGGCCCAGTCCGGGGCTGCCGCCCTCCCAAGAGAGCGATGTTATAGAGACATTTTTCCCATAAAAAAGAGTGTGGCGTACCACTTCCTAATCCGGGCGGCCGCATATGTTTGCCCACCCACACGGCCTCTTTTGCATGTGCTCCACTTCCTGCGCCCGAACCTGCGTGCTCACACGCCCTCACCACACACGGCCTGCCTCGTTAGGTTACACACACACACACACCGCTGTAGCCTGACCTCCCCCTCCGGCCATTTAGCATGAATAACGATCCGCGCGCTTAAGATGACGCGCTCGTTACTGAGTTTCACCGCTGCACCGTTCATTAAGAGAAGCGTGCGTTTGTTGTGATGGCTCACAAGGACGAGGCCCAAGCGCACAATTGCTTTTTTTTTCAGCTGTATGGTATTCCAGTGGCATGGCTTTGGTTTTCGGAACAGGCTTTGTTCACAAGATTACTACATTTCCTTATTGGCTGGAGGACAGTCAGTAATAGTTAACTCAGGGCATATTTCTCTCATTCATTATTTTCTTTCTCAGTACTGTGAATGAAATTCTAAATTAAAATGACACATTTATTAAATATGAGCCAGTAACGCAAGAGAAATATATCATGTTAATAGCCTGTTCCACAGCAACTGCAACTCATTAGCATGGCTGGCTAAATGCTCACCTGCTTTCAGTTAGGGGATATCGCATGCGTATAAAAATGTGTTCTGTGAAAGCAAGCTTCTGTAATGTGAAATTGATTTAGAGAATAATTTCATAAACTGTGCCAATGACCACAAAAATGGTTATCCCATTATCTTCTTAACATTTAATGATTTTAAAAAAAAAACTTACCTCCCGGTATATTGGCTAAATATAGTGAAATGTAGATTAGAATGCCTTAAGCACGATTTTGTTCTTCTCCATAGCTGATACATCGATCAGACCAGATCTCTGTTCTCCGTATTTGTGTACTCTTGCCTTTAGTCGATGATTTTGTGGTAAAAAAATTGACAGTCACCTTTCCTCCTGCTAATTGGGATACGAGCACAACTAGAAACTCATTTAATTACGGTGAAGACACATATCAATGAACAAAAGTGGAATTGGCTGTTCTTTCACAGAACAGCCTGTTGCATTAAAAAGTCATCATCTCGCAGCAGTCTCGAGCGTATATTAAAATGGACGCTCACACGTCAACCTCTCCCTGGGCTGGAAGTGGACTTTGAGGCACCGGAGTCGCAAATGGCTGGAATGGAAAGGCATGCGGTTGCCGGTGGTTGAAAATGAATAGCACCTCGTGGCCTTCTTCCCTTTGTGAGTGTGGCCTGGGGCACTGCCATGGCTTTTTCATGGAGAAAAAAAAAAACGGTTTGGCACACGACTCGTACTTTTCACTGGAAAAGGATGAAAGAACAGGGGGGGGGGGATTCATATATTGTTTTGCTTTGGGTCTACTGCAAACAGTGTCGTCCCTTTCTCGTTGCCCGGCGGTCAGAGGGATCTTAATGTGCGAGCATGTACTGTGATTTAACCCCCAAACCACAAAACAAAAAATCTACTGCCGCCCTTCATCCTGTGCTTTCGGTCACACACACACTCCTCTCTTGGCTCCGCCACACTGGATTTCGGCATTTTTTAAACAATTTTCCAGATTCGGCCACAGGGAGCCTTTCATGTGCCGTGTACCTCCCTCGTCCCTTCCTGTCCTCTCCCTCGTTCTTTCCTCTCTCCCGCTCTGTCGCGTTCTTTCTCATTTCGGTTCAATCCAATAGGCTTTATTGGCATGAAATACTCTACAGTAAGCATTGCTGAAGCATTATATACGGTTTCAAATAGGATGATAAAAAATACAGCACATTTAAATATTTAATACTGCTTCATCCTATATACAGTATATATATATATATATATAAACAGATTGCAAACAAATTGTATGCTATATTACCTGTACAGTGGTTCCCCTGTATTTGCTGGTGGTTACTCACTGTCCCTCAGGTTATGACAGGCTGAAACATATTTGTACTGCAAGTGGGACTGTTGAGCATTTTTTTCCGTATTAGTCAGGGAAGGAAATATGTTTACAAATTTAGAAAATTTGCTGAAATATACTTTTTCTGATTTCAGAATATTCCCTGCAGTCCTGGAGGAAGTGCATCTCTGTCTCCACCTCTCCTGTCTTACTGTGACCACATAAACATTTTTTTCCTTTGGGAAACCTTGACTTTTTATGTCTACTTTTTTCACTTGCCAAGGTGTGGTTTACTGAGCCTGTACTTGGCCAGTATCTGTCTCTGCTCTATAGCTCTGACAGAGGAGAGATACTCTGCATGTGTGTACTCTTTGTTTAGGGCTCGATAGCAATTCAGTTTATTTTGGGATTGTGCTGGTCTTCCAGTGTTGCATATATGCTTTTGATTCTTTTCATAGTTTGGTTGACTCTAATTGCCAGTTGTGAACCAGTGCGGACCTAAAGCTGATTTGCATTGGTATGACTCAGTTTAGATAGGTTCAGAAATAGCTGGTGAGGAGACACTTTCCTGTGCTGACCTCTTGGGTTTTTAGAGTTAATTCAACCCTGCATGCATTATTCGCGAGCGTGCCTGTTTACCAGTTGGATATTTTTGTTTACAGATATCTGAATGCAGAATTTTAGTTGGATGTTATTCACAACCAATGTAGCCTTGCTGACTGAGTGGACCCCATATTTCAATTCCATAACACAATTAGCTTTAAAACACCGTCAAATATTTTTGTCCAAATTCTAATGAGAATATTTATTTTATGGAATCTCCTTTTAATTGTATTAAATACTCTACGGGCCTTTCCTTTTAATTAATTGACAGCTAGGCCAAAACTTACTGACGCACTGATTTTTAGTCCAAGGTAATCATAACTTAGACAAAGTTCCAGGTAAAGTAGCAGTTTTTCTACAGTAAAGTAGCATTTGCTTTACGGAGATCTGAGCTGTTTTCGGAAAGACCGTAATTTTTGTCTTTTTCAAATTTACTGTCAAGGCCTGGTCTTGACAGCACTTCTCCAGCAGGTCCAGATGCTGCTGTAGCCCCTGTGCCGTGGGCGACAGCAGCACCAGGCCATCTGCGCAGAGCAGAAATGTAGCTTCTGTGTTGTTCACAGCACGGCCAGAAATGTTAGATTGTTCCAGTAACACCGTTACCTCATTTATATGAATATTAAACAAGACCGGACTTTCATTTTTCCCATTTTGATTAGGTACTTATGTCACATATATATCATAAGCTTTACCCCCTATGCTAATTCTTGGCAGGGAATACTTAATACGGTAAATATGGCCAAAGTGTATAGTAGTACAAAAAACAATTATTATTATTATTATTATTATTATCGCTCCTTCTTCTAAAAGGATTTGCAGTTCTTCATTCTTTGTCAAGGAAGAAAAGTTCTTTATAATTTTATACAATCTATTGAAATATATATTATATATATGTGTCACAATAAATGAGAAATGCATCTCTGTCTCCAACTGTACTGTCTTGACCCCCCCCCTCTCTCTCCCTCCTGTCTGCCCTTTCCTCCTTCTGGAACCTTCTTTGGTGGCAGCCACAAACCACCATGGCTGTGGTGCCTTGATGGCCTATCATGGCTGGGTCCTGCGGCCAGGGGCTGGGGGCTGGGTCCTGTGGCCAGGGGCTGGGGGCCGGGGACTGGGGGCCGGGGGCCGGTGCGGTGAGCTTGTGCTCCTCCACAGCCTCAGACTGGGCTGGGTCCACGTCACCCCTCTTGGGCGCTTTGTGTATATTGGGAACATCACAGGCCTTCTCAAGTGGCCTGGGTTATGCCACATCAATGGCGCTCTCCAAAACCGACCTGCTTTAGTCACATCACATCGTTTTCCACAGCATTTTATTAGTATCCTTCATTTTTCATTGGGGATTTCGCTGCAAGTCTTTTTTGGTGCCAAATGTTGTGAAACTGTGTAAAAGAAGGAAAAAGGCTTCATTCACTGGATTTTGAAAATAAAAAATTCAAACCCACAATATCATGTTATATAAAATACTTCATCTTCAGAATCCTCTTTTGAAAACCTTTTAAAACAAAGGCCTAAAATTAAAATACATGTAGAGGAACAGTCACCAAAAGGTGATTACAAGATACAAGCTGCAACCCTTTATGAAAATCATAAGGGCTAGCTTTACCCTTGCCTTGTGTATTCTTTCATGAAAACACAACATCTGCAATATCTGCATAAAAAATACTTAATGCAATAAATACATTATCTCAAAATATATACAATATATTTGAAGAAAAGGGTCAGGGGTGCTGGAGCCTATATGAGTGTACATTGGGCGAGAGGCAGGAATACACCCTGGACAGGTCGCCAATCTATCGCAGGGCGCACACACCATTCACTCACTATCATACGATCGGGCAATTTAGAGTCTCCAATTCGCCTACCTGCATGTCTTTGGACTGTGGGAGGAAACCGGAGTACTCAGAGGAAACCCACATGGATATGAGGATAAACATACAAACTCCACACAGAAAGGCCAAGGCCGGGATTCAAACCCAAGACCTTCTTGCTGTGAGGCCACTGCACCACCGTGTCACCCACAGATATATTTTTAAATACACTACCTTTTCACATACATGCAAATTTTTGAATGACATTTAAAAATGTGTGTGTTCCTTACATGATATTTCACATTTGACCATTTATTCAGATACTGTTTTTTTCAGAGTGCATTGACCACAGTTTATCTTTTGATAGACATGTTTCTCCTCAAACATCAGTACATGCCACAATGTCAACAACAGTAATAATTCTAATACCTGCAAAATTATTAATCATCAGTTGACTTTCAATGATTTCTCTATAAAAACCCTTAATAAGCGGGCGGATTCTTAACTTCTGAAATGAGACTCTTTTCAATCACAGGACTTGAAATTTTAATAGCCCCCTGAAACAACATTTTTCAAATTAGCAGTTTGCACAATGAATTCCTTCTGGGTGACTCAGCAGAGCTTAATGCGCCTGGGTACTGACGAGGATTACGAGCTGCCATTAACGTTGCAGAGGCCTGCCGCGCTGGTGCGCCGTCTTCGGTACGAACAGAAAGGGTCTGAAGTGTTGTGAAATGCCCTGAATGCAGAACGCCTGGCCGTATGCACGGGGACTTACTCATTTATTTATTTATTCTATTTTTTATATTATATATATATATATTTTTTTTTGCGAAACAGAGATATGGTATTACGTGCCCCGCGCCAAAACCACGGAGTGACAAAGTCTGCAGGGTGTTGTAAAAGAGATGCCACTGGAAGGCTGCGGAGCCCATCTGGATTCGATAACGTACTCTGGAAAACATATGATTGCGGTGCTGGAAAGGAGACTCTGGACCCGCGTTTGTGAATGTACTGTCTGTCCGACGGCAATTCCTTCCCTGACAAATGGGTTTAACATTTTCAACAAAAGGGTAACAAAGGAGAGAGTGTTTTCCTCCCTGATCTACTTCCCTGTGCCATCTCTCATCAAGGGTTAGCCTTGTGTATCGGTCTCTACAGAACACTTCCTATTAATATAATTGTGTCTGCTGGAACCACTTATCATTCTTAAAAAACTCTCATAATTCGTTCTTTAGAGTGAGATAGTAAAATAAGAGCACTGACAGTAGGTATATAGAAAAAATATACAACTTTGACTTACTTTGAATTTTAATTACGTAATTTGTTATCTTTAAACTGCGAGCGACAAAAAGATTTTGAAATACATACCATAAATTTTCAAGCATTTTTGTTAAGTTATTTTGGCATAAGCCATTATACATGTGCGGAATGCAGAACAGCAGCATACAAACTGAACTTTCACACTGTCACTGTGTATCAAAATCAACTCAAGGACAGTGCTAGGGTATGTTTGGAACTGCTCCATTGCCCTGTGGACTGTGTGATGGGATGTGCATGTATTTTGGAGGGGGGAGGGGAGGGGATATGGGTTATGGAGGGAGAATTTACCTGAGCAGATACAGTACAAGCCCATTTATAAAGGTGTTCCCTTTTCTGAAAAACAAGGGAGCCATTTTTCATGAACAGCAACACAAGCTTTAGGCATTTTGTATTTTATTTCATGAGTGCGTACTTTCATATGACATCAGTTCAGGGAAACTCTTTTCATATGTAGCTTAATTTTTCTTTGGTGGAGTTTATAATCTGGGCCGTTGGAACTAATTGAAGTGAAAAGAAAGTAGCCAGCTTCTGTGTGAGACCAACAGCATAGCAGGGTTTTAGGAGCAGAAAACATAGGTACTGTATATTACTTTTTAAATCTTTTTGGCTCTCCTTAAAAGTTTTGCATTATATGTATTACGAATATATCAAGCACAAAGCTCAAACCAAAAAAATAAATAAATAAATAAATAAATAAGCATCAGGACACGTTCCTGGACACAAATATGTTTTCTGGACTGCACAGACCTAGACATTTTGTATAAAATTGACAGCAAAAGAATGCATATTTGCCCACAGCTTATTGTTTATATAGCGTGCGTTGTCCTGACAACTCTAATACCAGCCACTGAACAAAAAAGTAAAGAGATTTTCCTCATGCTGCCAACTTCCACAGGACCTGAGGAGATTAGATTGATGGAGCAGTTTTGCTGTTTCTTGTCTATGACTCAATGCAACTCTTTCATGTGGCTTTCCCAAGACATTTTGAAATATCGTGTTGAAAATGAAATGCTCGACATCCCTCAATTTGAGACTAATATTTCAAGGAAATAAAAGGGGTTTACCTTTCAAAATGTGAAAGTTCGAAACCTAATAACGTGTCGCTGATTTATCAAGATGCTGTGATCCACAGTAAATTCAAAAATACATTTAGCTAATTCTTGCACAAATTTATTATTTACAAATTCTCACTCTTGAACGACACTTACGGGATCACTTGGTCCTGCAATATGATAGCAATGCTAATTATGTGTAGCAACAAACGGAGGATCTTTCCCTTTTTGGCGCGGAGAGAAAGCATTCTTTGATACGGAGGAGGCCGTGTTATTTGAGCCTGGTTAGCGGTTTGAATGGCTCAGCTGGGCTGGGTCTTATAGTTATGATAGTTCATTAAGCTCTTGATTAATGGCATCGTACAGGAACTGCGAGCCGTGTGTTGTGGTGGGGCCGGCTCATGTTTATTACCGGAGTAATAAAGCTCTTGCTTAAGGGGCGCTCGCTTAGCCAGTGGCCACAGCAGTGAGGTCAGGGTCAGCCCTGCCGCTCTGATTGCAGCGATGATGCGTTTAAGGAACTTTATGCTCTCGGCGCGCGCGCAACATCGAGCATCGGATTTCTGCTAATCAGAGACATGAGTGGACCTCATGTCTGAGGGCTGTGGGGGGGGGGGGGGGGAGGGGGCGGAAAGGCCGGTCGTCGTGCTTTAATCAGTGCGGCGCGAGGGCAGTACGTCAGAGGGGCGGGTTCGGACAGCGTGGACAGGCCTCGGATGCGTCGTGGAGTCAAAAGAGGGAAATGGCAGCCGTCCTGAGAAAATATTTTCATCATTAAAACATCAATGTTAAAGTAATAATGATATGGATACATTTGGTTGAATACCGGAAACTTCCGAGTTAATAATTAAGATATGCGCTGAGGTGTGGAAGTGTTTGATTTGTGCAAATGGGAGAAAGGAGAGGTATGTTTGCTTCTTTCCAAAGAGGCTGAGAGAATACTGTAGCTATGCTCACTCCCCACATTTTCAGCTGGAAAATGATTCACTCTAATCATAAGCTAGCCCTTTATTAATACAAGAGTAACAAAGTAATACTCTACAGAACAGAACAATAATCCTCCTCATCTCCTTTATTTCTCAAACAATTCTTGAGTAACACATTATGGTTTAATTATACCAACGGCAGCAGTGGGATTCAAACCCATGCAGAGATGGGGAATAGCTTACACATGGCAAAATGTATGATTTTTATAGGATCTGTACTGCTGGACAAATTGTACGTTTAAATGAAGCACATGTAAAGCATTTTATGTAGGTAGCTTGATTTCTTTATATTGTATAGTCTGAAATAGAGATATAGAATGTCCGTTTGGAAATTCATTAAATGTAATATTAGCTGGAGACCCTCTGTAATTCAATGGAATTATTCCATACATTGCAATGGCATCTGTTCAAAATCAAAATTTTTCCATATTTTCCTCCAATGAGATGTCATGTTAAAAGCTTCAGTCAGTCATGCAGTCAGTCATTCGAGTCTTCATTTCTAAATTTATAAATACTTTTGGTTCGACCATCAAATATTGTAACCCAGAGCATTAAGCCTTAAACCAGATTTCTATGCAGTTCTATGTGTAAATAAACATCTCTTATGATTTTTCTCGATGCCAAATGCGACTTTATTTTTTTTTTCTCCCCCGAACTGAGTTTATTTTGAGAAGCCTTTAAACCGCCACACATCTGAGGCTCTTCTGTGGCCTTTTTAGAAGCCGTATTTTCAGAGGGAAAGAAAAGAAAGAAGCGTGTTTTCCTTTCCTCCGGTTTGTTTTCCAGTCACTTTAAAATGAACTTGGGGCGCATGACTTGGCGGCAGACGGTGTTGTGGGAAAGAGTGCCAGTCACTTCGCAGCACAAACTGGGAGGCCCCGAAAAACTCAAAGAAAACAATGCCGGTTCACTTCTAACCCGCTGCCCAGTATTCATCGAGCCCGGAGCGGGCCTTCGGACCTTCAGAGTATACAAACGCATCTCAAGTAATTACACAGGAGGTTCAGCTCAGGATATGAATGGCATGACGTGCGCTCGTCGAAAAAATAAAACGCACCGTCCGAATCGCACAAAAGCTCGCGTCTCTCCGTTGCCTAGCATTCGCAGGAGACGGTTTTTTGCACGGCACCGACAATAAGCCAAAATAACCGTAGATAAAGAAACATCTATTTCATTTTAATTTTTTCGACAACGATGAAAAAAAATACCCGGACACAATTACGGGTTCCAGTAAGAAAATGTTGACGGACGATGGACAAAATAACAAAATATAAAAAAAACCAAACCAGGCCGCGCAATGCTGCGGCTCGGCGCGGGGCGGACCGGACAGTCGCGGCTGAGGGAGAACTCAATAAGACAAGATGAAAGGGAGTTCAAGGCCGTGGCGACGGAGGCTGCGCTTTTCCGCTCGAGCGGCCGCCATATTCGATCCCGTAACGTAAAACCGTCCGAGCCACAATCGAGGCCATTGTCCCGGCCCTCCCGAGCGGCCCGTACGGTAAACTTCTCTCTCCCTCTCTCTCTCTCCCTCCCTCTCTCTCTCTCTCCCTCCCTCCCTCTCTCTCTCTCTCCTCTCCTCCACGTGGTGTCGGCCCGATTCGCTCGATTTCACCCGAACCTGGTGGCGGCCCGGTGGAGGGGAGGGGGTGAGGGGGGGGCTGGGGGGGGGGGGGGTGGGTGTGGTTGGCTGGGGCGAGGCGGGGCGGGGCGGAGCGATTACTCGAGGCAGATCCCGCTCTGGGACAACCGCAGTCACAGGAGGACCCCTGTTAAGAGGGCGCCTCTGTCCGTCGCCGCGGACACCGCACGCCCAACAAAGGGCCCTTTCTCCGCTGGATAACCACGGCAATAAAGCCAAAATGAGACGTGCATGGCTGGATTGTGCTTCCTCGCTACGCTGCCGAATACCATACATGCTGAAGTTTTATTCTCCGGGCTTCGGTAATGAAAGTCTACGCTCAGGCCCCGCTTCACCCAAGCGTGTTGAAAGGGACCATTGTTGAAAAACAAAAATCAATTTGATGGCAATAATGACATAATGAATTATACAATCCACTGTATTTACACAGCACGGAATGCCAGAGCCAAGTTTAAGTAAGGGGCTATTATGTGGCCCTATCTCATCAATTGATACAGACTTTGCATTGTTGCGCTGCTTCAGGGGTGTGGCGCGCACATAGACGTACGTGAGTATTGTATGTCTAGTCACTGTCAAATGAGAATTTGTTACCTATGATTTTTTTGTCTGTTTTACATTTCATTACTAAGGACTGCTTAAAATGGTACACACACTGTACCATATGTCTCTTGCGTATAGGTGAAATAAAAGATTTTGTGTGTTGTCGTTGCCTAAGGCACTTCTGCAGAGTGCAGTAGTGTACCCTATGGCCTGGACTGAATCCTGACCACGTTAACGGCGACTTGTGCTCGCGATTCCCGCCAGGCGACAGCATCAACCAGAGAATGCGGGTTTCGGTCAGCAGACCCCACCTCAGAGCTTCCCGCTGACTCCTCCGGTAAAGGGGGCAAGCCTCTACGTGCAGCAGCTCTGCGGTCCTCTGGCACCATCGTCTTGGCAGCTTAGCTGTGAGATTGCAATGTGGGAGGAAGTGGTCAGCTGGCTACCAACTTTGTTCGGAGGACGGACACATTTAACGGCTGGATATCTCGTTGAGCTGCTGATTAGTACAATCGGGTGTCCCAAATTAGGACTGAAACGAAAACCTACAGGACGGTAGACCTCCAGGAGCAGGGTTGGGCAGCCGTGCAATAGTGTGTGGCCTTCGGGAATTCATGAAAGGTGTTGCAGCAGTGTGATGGACATTGTTGTTGAGTATGCCAATTTTGGGGAAAAGAAAATTAAAAAAAACAGGCAACACATCTGAGTCATCCAATCAGAACAATAAACAGTTTCCAAGTTTCCATTTCTCAGAATCCTGTACACTGCAATTAAAATGAGTGTGTGATAGAGGGGACAACGTGATTATGGTGTATGCTGATGGACCAATGGTAAGGGAGGAGAACACTTCTCAAGCACTACTACTGCATGGCATATGAAGCAAAAAATAAATAATGTTGGCAGACAAGGTCTAAAGATGCAACCTAAACAATGCAGACAAGCAAGCAAAGCCCACAGAAAGCTGCACTTAGCATAAACATTACATGCAGTTTGGAGCAGTTTATTCTTACTGGTATGTCAAGCATTATGAATCATAATGAAGGTGTTATAAAGGGATTATATAGGCTATGTAGGTAACAACTAGTGACAGTTTGTGCAAGTGCTGGTTGTACTGCAGACAGTCTGCTTGTCTGTAGGAGGGTGCTGGCTGTACTGTAGGTAGTCTGCTTGTTTGTAGGAGGGTTCTGGCTGTACTGCAGGCAGTCTGCTTGTTTGTAGGAGGGTTCTGGCTGTACTGCAGGTAGTCTGCTTGTTTTTAGGAGGGTGCTGGTTGTACTGCAGACATTCTGCTTGTTTGTAGGAGGGTTCTGGCTGTACTGCAGGCAGTCTGCTTGTTTGTAGGAGGGTTCTGGCTGTACTGCAGGCAGTCTGCTTGTTTGTAGGAGGGTGCTGGTTGTACTGCAGACAGTCTGCTTGTATGTAGGAGGGTGCTGGTTGTACTGCAGACAGTCTGCTTGTATGTAGGAGGGTGCTGGCTGTACTGCAGGTAGTCTGCTTGTTTGTAGGAGGGTGCTGGTTGTACTGCATGCAGTCTGCTTGTTTGTAGTAAGGTGCTGGTTGTACTGCAGGCCTGTGTGTTTTTAGGAAGGTGTTTGTTGTCTTCCAGACAGTCTGCTTGTTTATAGGAGGGCACTGGGTATACTACAGACAGTCTGCTTGTTTGTGTGAGAGTGCTTGTTGTAATGCAGGCCTGTGTATTTGTACGAGGGTGCTGGCTGTACTGCAGGCCTGTGTATTTGTACGAGGGTGCTGGTTGTACTGCAGGCCTGTGTATTTGTACGAGGGTGCTGGTTGTACTGCAGGCCTGTGTATTTGTACGAGGGTGCTGGTTGTACTGCAGGCCTGTGTGTTTGTGTGAGAGTGCTGGTTGTACTGCAGGCCTGTGTGTTTGTGTGAGAGTGCTGGTTGTACTGCATGCCTGTGTGTTTGTAGAAGGGTTCTGGTTGCACTGCAGGCCTGTGTGTTTGTGTGAGGGTGCTGGTTGTTCTGCAGGCTGGCCTGTGTGTTTGTGTGAGAGTGCTGGCTGTACTGCAGGCCTGTGTGTTTGTGTGAGAGTGCTGGTTGTACTGCATGCCTATGTGTTTGTGTGAGAGTGTTGGTTGTACTGCATGCCTGTGTGTTTGTGTGAGAGTGCTGATTGTACTGCAGGCCTGTGTGTTTGTAGAAGGGTGCTGATTGTACTGCAGGCCTGTGTGTTTGTAGAAGGGTGCTGGTTGTACTGCAGGTCTGTGTGTTTGTGTGAGAGTGCTGGCTGTACTGCAGGTCTGTGTGTTTGTGTGAGAGTGCTGGCTGTACTGCAGGCCTGTGTGTTTGTGTGAGGGTGCTGGTTGTACTGCATGCCTGTGTGTTTGTGTGAGAGTACTGGTTGTAATACAGGCCTGTGTGTTTGTACGAGGGTGCTGGTTGTAATACAGGCCTGTGTGTTTGTGTGAGAGTACTGGTTGTAATACAGGCCTGTGTGTTTGTACGAGGGTGCTGGTTGTAATATAGGCCTGTGTGTTTGTACAAGGGTGCTGGTTGTAATACAGGCCTGTGTGTTTGTACGAGGTTGCTGGTTGTAATACAGGCCTGTGTGTTTGTACGAGGTTGCTGGTTGTAATACAGGCCTGTGTGTTTGTACGAGAGTGCTGGTTGTAATACAGGCCTGTGTGTTTGTATGAGGTTGCTGGTTGTAATACAGGCCTGTGTGTTTGTACGAGGTTGCTGGTTGTAATACAGGCCTGTGTGTTTGTACGAGGGTGCTGGTTGTAATACAGGCCTGTGTGTTTGTACGAGGGTGCTGGTTGTAATACAGGCCTGTGTGTTTGTACGAGGGTGCTGGCCATTCTGCAGGCAGCGAGATGTATCCAGTGACAGGGGAAGGAAGGAGGGCCGCGTTCTTGAAAGAGGTTCAAAACCGCACGGAGAGGGGCGGGCGGAGCTGCCTGTACAGACATAATTCTCTCTTTCTGCCCTTTCCCCCTGGAGACAGAGGTCTGGCTCGCATCCACCAAGGGAGAGGGAGGCTGTGGTCTCGGCGAGGGAGGGCCCAGCCGGAGGGCAACGGGACAGAGCTGAGGGAGAGGGAGGAGACAGCTCGAGTGAAGGAACCCCAGCCGCCAGACCAGAGAAGAGTCCCGTTTAACAAGCTCTCTAAATATGAATCTATCATCTCAACACGTCCCTGATAAGTATCTTTTATGAATCCCAGAGCCTGAAGTGATCATATGTTTTTTTTTTTTGTATTTGAAGTACTACATTTGTACTATTTCACCCTGAAGTAGCCATCTAATTTGTTCCACAACACTGCCATGGCCTATAAGGTCCACACCTGACCTATCCTTCCCACTAAGGGTGCATCTAAACCTGTATCATATTCGGAAATGCGCACATAATGCACTGTTTATACAGACACACATACAAACGGAGACAGCGTCTTCTCTGCACACCCCTACGTCAAACTGTATAGCCCGTATCGCTATGACTTCCTGGTGCCCATGGTTTACTTGAAATACGTGCGCTATACGTTCAAGAGCTGCTGCCTACAGCACTCAGGCTCGACTCCATTGCACCGGTCCCCCCCCCCGAAGCTGCCAGTAACTCAGCGTGAAAGCCTGGAGTCGGGGGGGGGAATTTCCCAGCCTTTGAACGGAACCGCAAGAATGCAGCCGCGGGTGCCTCCCAACTCGTGCCTGCACTGCCGTTCCCACCTTTACCTTCACCGATAGACTCCTGCTTATTTACGGCAGCCCCAGAGGTTCGCTCCAGACCACGGCTGAACGCCGTAGGAAACGTAACACACTTCTCTAACGACGAGGTGCAAAAAAGCGTGAGAGGCGTGCCCAGACGTGTCTCCGAACCTCCCACAAACACTGCGGCCGCGAACATTCTGGGCCCGAAGAGAACCTGAGAAGCGGGGGCTGAGTTTTAAGCGAGGAGTTCACCTTGCACCTGACTGCAACGCTGTTTTGGCTGCGTTTATTTCTTTAAACATGTCGCATGACTTTTTTTTTTTTGCCTTTGTGGTTTTTCTACAGGTATGAAGAAGACACCAGACACCAGACACCAGACAGATACCAATTGTTTAAATCTGTGTGTGATAAGAATAAAAGAGGTTAAGGTGAAGTCATGATTTTGTGTGCATATTTATATTTGGACAACCAAAAAAAAGGCATCATGTTCAAATGAATATAGTTCATATACATTATAGCAAGGGTGCTGTAGCCCTGAAGTTAATCATCTATGAGTCATATGCTGAGATAAACACCAAATGCTTCCTCTGCATGTTACGTACAGACAACTTATTTGGAGGTTGAAAAGATTATTTCTGAGAAATATTTTTCAATAATAAAAATGGGGGAGGGAGGAAATAATGAAAAGGGGTGATTATACAGCCAAAAATAGATTTACACACTTATACTTGCTTTTAGCATAAGCCACGTGTGGTTTCTGTTATCTCTGGAGTGAACAGTTTGATTTGTACTTCTTCTGTACTTTTATTCAGTTTTTTATGGTTATATAAAAAATAACTTTTTTTCCATGTGGTTAATAACAATCAAATGGTAATTCCAAACCCTCCCTACAAAAAAAAAAAAAAAAAAAATACATATTTCAAATAACAATAAAGTTAAGAATAACCACTGCTCGGGGTTTGGTATTGATACCCTGCAGTATGCAGGGGGAGAGGAGCTGGATTTTATTCTCCTCAAATCACATTTCCAGCTGGGTAACACTTTCTCCTGATTTGCAGTCAGGTCTCAAGCCGGGCACATTCACGTATTCCACAATAATTTTCTGTTGTCCTGGTGTTCTTCATCAAAAAGTTCCCGGTTTGGTAATGGCATATCATTTACATCATGTGTTGGGGGGGGGGGGGGAGAGGGATATTAACTTTGCCAGGAGGGATGAAGGCAAATTGGTCGCTACGTTGATCTCATTGCAATTCAAATTTAATTTTGGAATGAGGCATTTCGCGGCTCTGACTGAGCGGTGTGGTGGGTGGGCGCGCAGAGCGCGTTTCAGACATCACACAGACGTCTCTCGCGGCTCTGATGTGTTTTTTTTCGGACCGCAGGATCACCTGCTCTCCGAGCGCCGCCGCCTGATTTCTCGCGCGCCAGTCGAAACCTGCAGACGGACTCAGAAATTCCTCGGGGAGGATAATAAGCGACTTCATTTCGTGGCGCCTTCGGGATTTGGTGAGCTGCTGCACGTTAAGCGCGGCAACGGGAGGCCGTTCTCCAACCGTCGCGTCGCACCGAAACGTTTAAAGAATAAATCACGGTCTGATGTACACCAGCAATTGCAGCTTTTGTTCAGAAACTAGTAGTTTCAGAAGAAAAAAAAAAAACATTTTAAACGATTGCTGATTTAGTTCCTTGTGGCCATGGATGGATGCATTAAATTAATGATCCAAGCCTTTAACAATTTCCCTGTCAAAGGAGCCCAGTGTTGATAAGAAGTGCAAGACTACGATAAACCACTGACATTGTACATGAGAAATGTCGTGTCTGAATAAGCTATGTACTCTGGCAGAGCAAGCTTTCACATTTATTCTTAAACTGAGGCCTGAAGTCAGCATTTTGTGGATGAATCCAGTTCAGGGGGGCTCGTCCGGGTTATCTGTCACCACAACTCAGTCATTTTGAAAAGTCCCAACTGTCAAGTGGCAGACAGTGGGAGCCAAGAAAGGTCATCAGTTCAGATGAATGGAGACCGAAATGTCATACAGAATTACTGAAACACGCACATGAATTTGATCGAGAGATGCACACGCACTGCTTCTTGGTATTGTGTGGGAGAGGTGTTTTCTGGAACAACGTGAATAACAGCATACTCTAGTGAATGACAGTCAGCATGCTAGACCAGGAGCATGCTATATCTGCATGCTTGTGTTGTTGTTCAGCACTTAACTTATAAAAATCAGTTACCATCTGGTTCCAGTAGATTTTTTGTTAAAAATTTGCAACCAGTCCAAATTGGTTGCTGGTTTTTAGATGAACACCCCCCCCCCCCCATTCTCTCTACTCCCTTGGTTGCCAAACCAAAGAACCCCCAGGTCTGCCACACGTGTGCTGCACCATGCAAAAGGACCATTCATGTCATATTTCACATAGGACAAAGAAAAAATACATTGCGAGCACAGCGTAACACACGATCATTATATTCTGCATGGAAACGGCCTGTGAATAATTGCAGGCAGTAAAACATTGTACTAAAATACGTCCCAGATTATTCTCTCTTCAATTGCTATGTAATTCTCACCTACTATACAATCTGCACCTACATGAGCTCAAACGGTAATAAAGGTGAAAGTCACAATGGTGCGTGTGTGCGCGCGCGTGTGTGCATGTGTGTGCGTGCTTGTGTGTGTGTGTGTGCGTGCGGTGGGGGGTTGGGGAGGAGGTGCCAGCTCTTAAAGTGTGTCTGTCGCGGCCCAGGCATCCTCGCTGCATTCCTTGCGCTGGCTGTTGTTCTCTCTCTCACGGAGGCTCATAATTCCCGTCGGCCCCAGACGGCAGAGTCGAGAGTCAGGGGCCACATTCCAGCGGCTGCCGCGGCGGCCCTGCGCGGGAACCTGGAAGCCCGCCAGCGCGAGGAGACTCCCCCCCCCCCCCTTCACCTGTCCGGAATGAGTTGAGCAACCCTCTGGAATTCAGAGGGGGTCTTCTCTCTCTCCCTCTCCTTTACCCCTCCTCCTCCTCCTCCTCCTCCTCCTCCCTCTCTCGTCCTCCCTCTCTTATTTACTCGCCGCAGACAGCTGTTACGCCGAAGTTACAGTACACCTTTCGGAGACTTTCATCTCCTGCCTTTTTTTATGACACTCTGCGAGCGTACAAAGGTTTTAATTAGCCAATCCCAGACAGCCCCAAGGCTGCAGTAGCGCCACTCAGTCTTCCAGCTCCCTCCGCCTCGAAGCACAACAAGTTGCTCAGCCCCTTTGAAGACAATGCCGACTATGTCTGCGACGTCATGTGGTCTCCAGCGAGGCCCCAACCCTCCTCGCCGCCGCCGCCGCCGCCGTGAGAGAGAGAGAGAGAGCTGGGACGTCTGGAACCGCCAAACCTGAGTAACGACGCCAAGGTGAGGCGCCCTGCACCGCCCCCCTCACCGCCCCCTCACCGCCCCCCCCCCGCCCCTCGCAGGACTTTGTCGAGGGGTGTTTCATTTTGGCTCCTGGCAACCCCCCGGTTCCTGAGATGAACCACGTTGGCGTCCCGCCAGACTTTCATCAAAACAAGAAGTCACTTCTCCATGGCCCTTTCCGGGCAGCTCTTATTAAATCACGGAGACGACAGGTCAGGGGAAATTGTTTTTTACAGTCAGGGAATAATTTTTTTTAAATTGAATTTTTTTTTTTTTTTTTTTTAAATTAAAACTATCTCTATTATTCCCTTAAAATACACAGGTACAATAACCATCGTGTTGTTACAAAAATCCTGGAAAATAATTCAGTCTGCATGTGAAAATGGGATGCTCTTAAATACAATAAACATTTTCTTGGTAAACTACTTTCTATTACATATTGGCTAGTTTTCAGACAGGACTGTGCAGTGCTGAAGCATTGTATTCATTTTACTCTCTAAAATGGTACATCAGCGCACTGCATATCGACTGAAATCAATAGCAAGCAGATGCGACAATAAATACGAGGCGTCTAAAAATCGCTAAGCGCTTAAAACGTGCTCGTTTCAAAGAGGCAAAGCACAAAACGTCCCAGCTTCGATCCAACCGCACTTAATTTCAGCAAAGCGTTCGAGCGTTTTTCATTCCTCTTTCTCGCTTGCGTAACCTACGCACGCACACCGGCGACTGAAATGGAGGAAAAATGCCAGACACGCAGCCGAGAAGTCACGAACGAAGGTGACAGGCGCTCTGCGGTAAGACCGGCTCCGGGCCACAGACGGAGAGGGGGCGAAGGCTTCTAGGGCCTCAGGGCTTCAAGGCCTCAGGCCTCAGGCCTCGACCCCGTGAGTCACCGCGAGCCTGAAGCCTCCTCGCCGAGCCGCAGACGGCGGGGGGGATAAAGGGAAGCGCCGCTCACGCTCCCAGCGGACAGTGATGCTCAGAAGTGTCCGGGGCAGCTGCAGGCCCCGCCCCTCTAATTATAAGGCACGGAGCGAGATCCTGGCGTGACTGACGAGCGCTCCCATTTTAGCCTCTCTCTGCAGTTTCTTTTCTTTTCTTTTTTTTTTTTTGTTGCTCGTATATGTGTCATTACGTCTGCCAACGGTGGGCGGGGGGTGGGGGGGCGGGGGGCTCACGTATGGATTCCTACGGAACTGGAACGAAAATAACACGCCTGGTTCGCTTTCCAGGGGCCGGTCGCGTTAACATCAATGGACGTCCGCCGCCGGCGTGCCACTCCGGCGCTGCCAGGAGGATCTCTTTTTAAACAAGAGCAGCTTCACAAGAGAGAAGGCTCTCAGGCTTAAACTGTTGCCGTTGGCGGAGGTTCAGACGGCATTGTATGCCACTAGTGCGCCACTTCAGCGCTGTCAGGATCTCTTTAAACAAGAGCAACTTTCACAGTGAGAAGCTCACAGGTTGAGCCACTGTCCTTTATGGGCATAATGGGTATAATGGGCCACGGAAGAGAGGGCTAATTCCGATAGTACGACATCTATTATGACTTCTATAAAATCTCTGCTTTAAATTTTGAGAGCAGATGATCAGCTATTTAACTCATTTTTGAATTTTCAAACAGCATAGTTCTAACATTAGATGCCCAGCGCCCCAACCACCACATTGTTGAACCCCCGTTTTACATATTTAAGAGCGAGGACCAATAAATTACCTGCGGTAGCATCTATAATGACACAGGTTTGAAGTGATTTGGAACAAGGTCCTTTGTCCCAGTGACAGGGGTTAATAGTGAATTAAGAGAGGAGTATGGACTCCCTGTCCTGAATCCAGCTCTTCTGTTGTCTTGCTGTACCCATCTCTGAAAGGAAGCCTCTAAGTGTAAAAATGCAAGAGGAAGCGAATTACAGGATGTCTTGACTTCACCAACAATGTTATTTTATTGGAAACATTCACTTGCACACAGCTGGTAAGCTAATAGCAGCATACCGCCATTGTTATCAACTTAAAATTTGCCATACTGCCATTAGCAGAGGCCAGATGCTTTCAATTTGTGCATACAATGCACAGACAATTCAACCTTGCAGTTGACTTTTAGAGAAGCCGTTCGCTAATACTGCGCAGTTTGTGGTTAGCCCCTTTAAAGGGAAGCAGCTCTCGCATTAGCCTACGCACGTCTGAGGTTTCCATCTCTCGTATGACATGTTTCAGATGAATTACTCATGTCATCTATAATCTCCGGTGGTCTGTTTTGTTCATCTCCGCTCCTTCTTCCCTGTCCTCTGACAGAGCTCTGTCCTCTTGAATTCATTTCCTTAGATTATTCTTGCTATTTGTCATTCGTTCATATTTTAATTCATTAAAAACCTCATGTTTAAAGTATAAACCACCACAAATGAGTTGGGAGCAAGGCCCTGATTCAGGACATTCTAAGATTTTTGCCATTGCTAGGGGCCACATGTCGTGTGAACAAAATGCTTACTCGTCACATCGAAGTTAACAAAGAAGCCCTTCATGCTACAGTAGTTTGAACCTGGACACAGGAAGCAGCCACTATAGCTCAGGACATACGCTAAATGCGACATTCTACAGTGGGCTGATCCACCCCTGATCTGTGTCAGGGAGCATTCAGCAGGGGGGGGGGGGGGGGTGGGTCAGCAGGTGGGGTGGGGGGGGGGGGGGGGGTCGGGGGGGGGGGGGGGGGGGTGAGTGTGCGGTTTACTCCAGCTCTTGATCTAAGACATGGGAGGGGTTCCTATGAGCACCACACCACTGCCCTGCTACAGGAACACACCTTCATCTCTCTACACACAAATTCTGCTCAGCCACAGCCGAGTACACGTACGTTATTAGCGAGCACTTCGTCTCACATTCTTCTGTATGAGTGTGTTGGAAATACGTAACTAAGGACCGAATATAAATTGCGTCACCCGAAAGTAATAATACAGCGCAATAAACAATTCCATTCAAAGCTGCAGCTTCCTCGTGAATGCATCAGAACGCAGTGGCACTGAAACAGAACTCTGGATGGACAAGCCAAGCCATGGAACTCCAGCTTCAGAAGCTCGGTGGATGTATAACCGAAGAAACCGAGTTCTGTGTTTATAGATGCTCCAACCTCGCCGTGGGTGTTTGATTTACTTTTGTTTTTTTTCTTCAATACTTGACTCAACCGCCACTGAGACTCCGTGTTTCGCTGAGCTCTTTTTGACTGGTTTCTTTTTTTGGGTTTTCTTGCGTGTGGGTTTCTAATTTTAGTCCCGCACCGCGCTGTAATTGCAGAGCGAACGGTTTGACGTGTGGTTTTGGGTTAATGATAATGGTGGGTCATCAATAAAGCGAGCGAGGTTGAAGGGTTTGATGTCTGAACCGTGTGGGTGAGTGCAGGGGGAATAGGGGGAGGGAGGGGTAGGGGGCAGAAAACATCCGTGAGCCTTTACAAGGCCTTCTCCAATAAGAAAGTGCCACTGCTTCCGTTAGGAGAAGAAGTAATGGCAAGTACACTTTACCCACAATGCACTTTGCAACTTAAAAATCCATTCTGGCTTGGGACGCACTATTTTTTCATTTATGCACAGCGTCTCAAATTTAATTACTCTAATGGAACAAATCTGCGTATTTCTTGGAGACCAAAGTACTGTAGACCTACCCTTATTAAATTAATGTAACTCTTTTTATGTGCATTTTGGTGCAATTTTAAAGTCCATTGTGGTGCTTCGCAGTGAATCACATTTGCGTCCTCACTTAGTCTTATCTTAGCCAGTGATTGAGGCGTCCTCCTTCATTTTCTCTCTAATTATACCCTGTAAATGGTTTCAGCCTGGGTGGCAACAGCCATTTTTTACATTGCATCTTTCACAGCGGCGTTTCCATTAAATCGACGTCACAAAATCATCTCCTGATCTCAACTGCATTTTGACACAATATTCCCTGTAAAAAATTCAAACATTTTTTATACTGACTCAGATAAAACGATGTATAGCCAAGCCCCAGTCAATGGAGTATGAGTTCATATGAATCTGTAGGGGAAAAAAATACCTTATATAATTGAAGGGTTAAATGGATGAAATCGGCATGTGGCATGATTAAATGCGTGATTAAAAGGCAAATGTTTAGGCTGAAAATGCTATGTCTCTCTTGCTAAGCCCTCTTCAGAGAAACACTGTAATTCTGACAGTTAGGATAATTGAGTACACAGACTGCACAGTTACTTCTCATCACAGCTGATGGGCGACTTCACCTTACAAGTTATTCACTCAGGGTGCAATTGGTGAAAATATGACTGTTGAAATATACGCTGCTGACCGTATCTCGCTAACGATCTGTCGTTTGTGCGTCAACAGTTTACATTTCTAGACGTTTGGTTTAAGTTCATCACTCACTTGGCAGACACTCTTCTTCCAGGGATTGCAGTGTAAGCAAGAAAAAAAAAAAAAAAACTCAACAAACCATATGAAGCACAATGTTGAAAAGACAAAGCACAGATATTGCCACCGAAATAACAGGTAATATTTCACAAAGACAGAACAGTTTTCCCAGAAGCGCTAATGCAGCTGTAGCCACTGAGTGTCAATCCACTGCAGTCTGAGTTTCTGCTCTGACAGAGCCAGATTGTTTCACTACTGAGGAAATGAAAGCAAGCAGGTTCCTGCTATGGGTCAGTATGGGGGAAGAACAAGCAGGGAGGTAGTGGGTTAGGGTGAGCAGGGGTGCTAAGAGGGATGAGGCTTTGAAGATATGCAGGAGTGGTCATGTGTGGTCGGACCGGGGTTTGAAAATGGAAACAGGCTGTCCACAAGGGATGGAATATTTCTGGATAATCAGAAACGGGGGAGGGGTGGTCAGAGAAGACAGGGAGTTTGGCCTATTATCCGGACCGCAGAGGTGAAGAAGTCTCACGGACCATACTCTGGGACCTCGTTCAGGAATCTGAACCTCTAGCACCATGAGTCACAGCTCATATCATTCCCCCTGTTGGTTTGTGGAGCCTTCTGCTCCCAGAGCCACTTTTTTTGCTAGGTTTTGAGTTTCCTGTTCCTGTGAGCTCGGCCTGGAAAAGTGAAGGAAGGGGTTTGGTGGCAGTGTGGTGCTGCGAGGGGAATCTTTCTGTCTGCACCCTCCCAAACCCCCTCCCAAACCTGGTAAGCACCCTACCTATCCAATCCAACAACAAAACAAAAAAAACCCTCCACTAATGTAGGCAGAGATCAGCAATAACTGAGGGGTACCAGAGAGGGTGGAACGGTTGAACGTCTTGCTGGGCCAAAACCAAAACGCTACTCAAAACCCCCCTAGACACAGGGGCACCTGGACAGCGAGCACAAACAGACTCCTAATCTACTGATTACAGCCTCGTCTGCTCTGCCAGGCTGGCACACGCTCTGCAGTTTCACTCCCGGTTACGAGCAAGCATGGCTCCCTTTTCCAAATAAAGCCAAAACCTGGCATGCTGGCTATCGCGCAAACTAGTATATTTATTTAAAATTCTGGTGAATTCTGTTATTTACAGAGAAAGGCTCTGCTATTAAAGCATAATGAGCCTTTCAAGGACGGTATGAAAATATAATTTTCTCAGCACAGGACCGCGGCCAGGATTTTTCACACGAGTATCCTATATTCAGCCGGTTCGCAGGCTGTACGTGTTCCCGCACTTAACTCCTGGATGAAACGTGTTTATGTAATTTTTTCAACCTGAGACAGGTTGTAGGGTGTCATATGCAACACAAAACCACTATGTTAGGTTGATTGCCTAATCTATGGGCCTACTGCACCTCCTGGTAAATGCCCAAATGAAACATCAGTACTATTTTGGTTATGCGGTACTACACTCAAAATAAATAAAAGAAGGTGAACTGAACCACGACTTCTGCCTTACCCAAATTAATGCAGTGATTATTCTTCCCACAGCTTATCCTTCATAATTGAAAGTGATGCATCAGACTACGGGGAACTCAGATGAAGCTGGTGAGTCGTATGAGGTGTTCTCTTGCGTGAAAAAGCGTTCAAAACGTTCCTCATAAAACCTCGTCTGCACCACAGCGGGGCCTGATCTCATGCCTAGAACTGCTCTCTAAGCCTATTCCTTATCACACTTACTATACTTTTACTTCACACTTACTACATCTTGTTTTACATCAATCTGACCATACTGCAGGATTTTTAAAAAGGACAACTGCTAGTTGTGTCAAGGACACAAATCATTAGCCAGTTTTAATGATAATTTCTGTAAATGCACGGTATGACAAAACATTTATTTCTGACTTTCTCTCCTATGGAACCCTTTTATTCCTAGGTGCCTTTTTAATCCTGAAGAAAACCACTGCTGCTCTTCTGCTCTGATTGAAGGGGGTATAGAAGGGGGTTTCAGACACTCTCCTGGGTGGAAGCCAATGGCGAGTCTATCCCAGGCATATAGATTTTCATCTTGAATCGAGCAATCAGGCAAAGCCCCGTTAACCCAGCAAGATATCCAAGAGGACTCAAACAGAGCTGCATTACAGAGCGTGGCCTGCCGGAACCCTTTCTGTGAAGCCTGAAACAAACAGCGAAATGGAGGAGGCAGACGCGCCACTGAAACCCCAGGGGCTCCGCTGCGTTTAGGGACGGGAGGCAGCTCACGGGACCTCCTTTCAGCCGAACAAGGGGATCCACCACGAGGGTCACCCGACTCCAGCCACGCAACGGTTTTAGACGTGGAGGCGATCAATGCACGGACTTCCCCAAACCTTCCAGAAATGGTAAAGCAAGCAAGCGGTTTCTGGTCACGACCAAGGACACAGACAAAAGAGTCCGGCTCGGTTCGGTCTGGGGGTGGGACGTAAGGGGTGCGCCTCGTCTCAGGAACGGCGTGCGCTAAAACGAAAAGCCCCCCCCCCCCGCTCCCGGGGAGGGTTAAAACGGCGCACGCTCTGACGGGCGGCTCTGATTGAGACTGACACACTCCAGGGCGAAGACAAAGAGCCGTGGAGTGGCCAGAGACGGCGCGCGACTCGAGTGTTTGTGCTTCAGCTGATTGCCCCGCTTCCTCTCGGTACACAAGCGCTCTCCTCAGCCCGGAGGAGGGGCGCTGGAGGAAGACTTCCCGGGCGGGTTTCGACGTGACGGCTCGTCGGCCGGCCCCCCTCCGGGTCGGGGCCAGGCCACCTCCGCCGCGCCCGCGCGCAGGTTGAGACGCGGCGGGGTGTGCTAGCGGAGTCCGCCGCCGCCGCCGGACGTGCGACAGTTCAATAACGAACGCGTTGTTTTCGCACAGATCGACACTCTTCTTGATCAAATTAACAGGGGGCGGTTTTCCACAAGAGCACTCAGTTCAATTTGATGCGTTTCGAAAAGAGCGTCTGAGCAGATTAAAATAATTTCTATTTCGCATTATGCTAAGTGCTACACACATATTGGCCTTCAGATTCTGTTAAATACTCTCCATTGCAAATTTAAAATGCTACCAAAGAATGACCTTTGCACCTTAAATGACTCATAACTGAGATTTCCATTTTTAAAAAATGTCCCATTTGATTAATTTGTCTACATTGACAAAAAAAAAATACACATTTTGGTTGAAAGAAATATATTTCAGTTCATTTATTTCAGTCCAGCATAATCAGATAATGTTGTACTTCAGACAAAATTGTCAGCAAGACTAGTGTTTAAGCACCTTCCACTAGCAAACTGTGTGTTGCTATGCTGAATTAAACCACATTGACAAAATAAATGAAATGTGTAGTAACTTCAGGATTGGTCAAAGTATAAATGAAAATAAATACATTTCTCTTGACAAGTGGCAAAGATGAGGCACTTGTCTGTTAGCATTAGCATATGTATTAGTATATATGTAAGTATAACAGTACATTATTACTCTTTTGTATTGGTACACACATTCCTGCCATACATAGCCTAAGGCACACGTACGACACACCATACACGCTCTAATGTATCACCGCTCTGCAAAACATAAAATTAAATTAGAGAATCAAATTGACAGTGATTAATCATTTCTGCAGTTACCACCTTCTGACTGAGAAACAATGCAGTCTCATTGGCTGGGCCTGACTGTTATTCACATCTCAGTAACACACAGTAAAGACAGACACTACAGTCATTTTCACTCTAAAAATAGACCAAGATTCAACACAATCACTCACATATTGCTACTTTAGAATTCTTTAAATAATTAAAATTAAATTACATTCAAGTTTTACAATTATTCGCTATTTATGTCATGATACCACTCCTTTAAAGATTCAATTACATAATTTTGCAGCAATTAATATGCTTCCTGAACAAAGGAACAGCTGCATGTTGTTGTTATGAAGCATTTTTTTTTAATTCTCTGATCACAGTAATTCCACCCGGAAGTCCCTGTGCTTTCTTATCACAAGTTTTGCTGATAGTTGCATTTAACCATTAAATTACAATGGTTACATCATTTATATAATCCGTATACCATTTACACTCATTTGCATCTGTTTGGACGTGACCTTAACTAAACCTAGTCAAACCTGAAAACCGGTTAGGAGTGCTTCCTGCTGGATGGATTGTTTGCTAGCAACGATAATCAACCCAAAATCACTAAGCGAGTTATAACTCATGTGGTTGGAAAAACCTCTTCTTCCAAGAAAACATGTGAGATATGAGACAATTACATGGCCACATGAATAAACATCTCACTCCTCAAAAAGTTAATAGTGAACGAGACAGTTGACAGTACACAGGATACTACAGTATTTATACTGGTAACATACCAGCACTTTTGCAAGTATAACTTTTACAGCAATATAATGTCATATGGTGATAAATATTACTAAAAAAATACTTTAAATCCAATCTTTAATACTAATTTAATGGTGTGAGTATTGTACTAGTCATGGTGTGATTCTGTCAGTAAGATATTGACTACAGCCACTCTGTAGGAAGCACTTCTGCTTTCATAGGATGGGCTGAGAAGAGGCACAGAGCAGGTGTGTGTGTGTGTGCGTGTGTGCGTGTGCGTGTGTGTGTGTGTGGTATGTGTGTGTGTGTGCGTGCATGTGTGGTACGTGTGTGTGTGTGCGTGTGTGGTATATGTGTGTGTGTGTGAGTGTGTGTGTGTGTGTGTGCGTGCGTGTGTGGTATGTGTGTGTGCGTGTGTGTGGGTGTGTGTGGGTGGTGCATGTCCTCTCAGGGGTGATCCGCGGAGGGAGGCGCTGGTACACTGAACCGCGGAAGATGGAGCCCGTATTTACTCTCGATTCCCGCAAACGTGGCCACCGCCAACCTGAAACCCCCGATATGGTCCGGATTCGGTGCCGGCAGGCTGATTCGAGATTTGGGGGTGGGTTCCGCGCCAACTGGTTTTCTGTGGTAAAAGAGAGCGGGTTTTCATGTTCTACATTTTCCGCCACTCAAAATAAACAGTTCAGCTGAATATTAAAAAACAGGGAGCAACCAAGGTCTTTTTTTTCCTAAGCGCAATGGAACCACAAATAAAGAATTCCGTGCCGGTTTTCAAGTTTGTTTGCATTTCGGCTGCTCTTGACCTCTCCACTAAGGACAAAAAGAGATCTATTTTTAAAGCCCTCCTAACCAATATTAGCCGAATGGTCTTTTGCGAGGTCCACAAGGCAAAACCACTTCAGATAACCGACACATCAACAGAAGATGTGGGTGCGCATGCAGGCTTTGCGCACACCATGATGGCGACACTTTTAGCTCCATGAGAACATGAGGGAATTTCTGACAAGAAGGACAGGCTGAACGCTGGACTCCACCCGCATAAAGCCATTTCTTCCTGCTCTGGCTTTCACTGGCTGGTGCCAGTGCTTAGAGAGCTCATGGGCAAAGCCTTTATGGAAATGCCACACTGATTCCCAGTGGGAGGGCTTCAAGCAGTCAGCTGACTTTTTATAGGCCGTTTGGTTGACGGAATTCTGGGATTACTGAAGGGACAAAGCACCTACAAGCCATATTCAATCAGGCCTTAAACACTATTCCTGTAACAAGACATCTCCCACCATTAAAAGCAAAGTTCAAGTGTTGCAAATGATGGCAATTTCTTAGAAACTGCCCTCTTGGAAGATCATACCTTTCAAATAGTTGCAAATTTTTGTGGCATTTAGATCACCACATTCTTTTTTTTTAGCAGCTGCCATTTTTGTCATGTTCTCTAAAAGATGAAAATCTAGAAAGGTCCCCGCCTCAAATGGTATTCAGGCAAGGTATTATACCTAATGCCACGGCGTGCGAAAAGCCATTTTGCTTAAGATCAAAATGGAGTGGCGGAAGAACTTACTGTCCACCGAAGTCCACGTAGAACCATCTCTGCAGCAGCTCATAGGTCACCAGAGTGACTCCAAACTGCGGTGAGGAACGGAACACTCGAGCTGCAATGAGTACACAAGATATGAGCACATTTAACCATAGAAGTTCAAATATTTGTGTCATTATCTTTCTTTGAACTACTCTAATTGTTATATTTCTATTATATTATTATATCTTAATATTATATCTCAATTATGTATTATTATATTATTATATAATAAGACAGTGAAAATATAAATATTGAAAATGCCCAAAACAGCTGATGAAGGTTATAGAAAAAAAATACATGCAGAAAGTGTGGAAGTGTATCAGTATGTAATGGTTTTTGCGCAGTTCGAAATCACTGCCCAATAACTTTCAAATTGTTGGCTTAGAAATCAATAGGTACCAAAATGGTTGACACATACAAGATTTCTGCATCCGCATCCAGAAATAAATGAGTGAAAATATAACAATAGCAACAGGTTATTGCACAGCTGATTCACAAAATCAATAGCTTAAATAAAGTTTAAATATACAAATAAAAAGCATTTTTATCCAGCAAATTTCTTAGATGCAACACATTGCATCTAGCTAAGCATTTTTTTGGTCAGAGGTGAAGTATGTATTAAGTTTGGAAATGTTAACGTAGCGTAGTCATGTGGATTAGAGTGAATGACATAGACGACTGGCTGCTATATCCCTTAACGATACAGAAACTAAATGCACTATGGTATGCCAATCTGTAATTGAAAACCTATTCTATAAATATGGTGCTCTTGTAACTACTAGCAGTATAGCATCCTACCAACAGTTAATATGCACTTCGTTTTTCATTGTTAAATGTCTTTTCTCTATTCTCATGGTTTAGGTGATAGTCAACTGCAGAATTGGAACTCTGATGCCATCAACAGTAAGCAGAGGAACTACATATAGCTAAGAGGCAGAGGTGTACATAATGTTTTAGTTTTGTACCTGGTTATAAGTTTTTAAAACACCATTACATTTTTTCAAGCATTTCAGTTCTAGCCATGGTACAAGAGACATAAACCACTCCATGCCAGTGCATATACAACAATATATGGCACTTCAGGATGGTTAACGACCACCACCATCGTGCCGTATATTCTTGTATATGCACATCATGTCGTGGTTTATCTCTTACTAATAGTACATGGCCAAAAGTATGTGGACACCTGACATCCAACATCTCTACCAAAATTATGGACATTAATACGGAGTTGGTTCACCCTTAGCCGCTATAAAAAAACTCTTCTGGGAAGGCTTTATACTAGATATTACAGCATCGCTGCAGGGATTTTCTTCCATTTAGCCAGGCGAGCATTAGTGAGGTCGGGCACTGATTGGGCAATTATGCCTGGCTCGCAGTTGGCTTTCCAATTGATCTCAAAAGTGTTGGATTGGGGTGGGGTCAGGGCTCTGTGCAGACCAGTCAAGTTCTCCCACGCTGTTCTCGACAAAACCATTTCTATATGTGCGCCTGGGGGGCATTGTCATTGCTGAAACAGGAAAGAGCCTTCCACAAACGGTGGGGGAAGCACAGAATCATGTATAACGTGATTGCATGCTGTAGCATGACAATTTGCCTTCACTGGAACTAAGGGGTCTAGCCCAAACCATGAAAAACAACCACAGACCAAGGGGTGTCCAGATACTTTTGGTCAAACATATATATGAGGTAAGTAATTAAGATTGTCAGCTTTAATTTAAGCATATTTACATCCATACTCAGTGATCCATGTAGAAATTATAGTCCTTTTTATTCACAGTCCCCTCTCATTTTAGGGGACCAAAGGAGTTTCCACAAATTAACATGATCTTATAAATGAACATGTCTTCAGCATGTGAAACGCATTTGGGGTCCTGCTGCAAGGTGAAGCAGCATCCAATGAGTTTAGAGGCATTTGGTTGGATCTGAGCAGATAAGGTGTTTTCGTATACTTCAGAATTCATCCTGCTGCTGCTGTCAGCATCAATAAAGTCAAGTAAGCCAGTACCAGTGGCAACCATACAAAGTCGATTTTGACACATCCAAAGATGTAAAGCCTGCTTTACGGCCATTTTGAGCGACAACAGCAACAGACTGCAGTCTCCACACCCAGAATCAACTCTCGACCTTTTGTTAGCTTTCTTGTGCATGAACTAATAGGCCTATTTCACAAGATGGCGACCAAAACCGGATGTAGGGATACTTTGTTTCCGGTTACCGTTGCTATGGACGCAAGTCCATTTCTGACAGCGAAAAATTGAGCCTAAACAGCGACGTGTGTTCTCACAGTCCCCGATAGCTCTGCCAAAGTTCACTGTTCGATGTTATCCGCATTGTCGAAGCATTGCCAGTGAACGTTAAGCGGTCTAAACTGGACAAGGGCTATAAATTATTTTTTGAGAAGTTTATATTCGGTTATGAAGGTAAGTATAACGTTAGCTCTGGTTCACAAGAAAGCTAAATAGCTAGCTTGCTAACCACATCAAGTTAGCCGATTAAAGAGATGTTGCACTTCGACATAACATAAATTCTTTTCTGGAGGCGACTCCATTGTGTTTTCGTAGCGTGAAGCAACATCTGCTGTCTGTTAACAGCGTCTCTGTTCCTCTCGGTTGTCCCGAAAATGAATGAATAGGGAGCCTGACAACTGTGAGGAAAAGCGATTCTGTTAACGTTGACGGTCAGCAGGGGAGGCAAATGCTATGCAAGTACAATGTGCTCCACAAAATTACTTATGTTATTATACCGAAGTGAAATATCTCTGAACTAAGTTTTGTACTACCGTTACTATTTTGTGACATGCTGTTTGTGCTGTACTTGTTCTAATAAAGATTTATATTGCTTGTCAGATCGCCTGTGTAATGGTGTTCAGTTCACTACCGAGCTGTTTGTTTTCATCGCTGATAAAAACTACCCACACATTTTTAAATCAGCTGATATATCTTAAGTAGGCTTGTCGCGATGTCCGTCAATGCATTTTGTAATTACAATTAACAACTAAAATAAACGTGCATCTGCAGTTTCAACGTTGAATATCCAAATATGCGCTTGCTAACAAGCTAGCTGTCTAAAATGTAATTTGCTAATCATAACATAACATATAGCTCGCTAACTGATTTTATGACATTCCAAACGTGTTTTTGATAATGTTGTCTTGATTATATAACCAAGGGCAAAGTATTCACACACATGAATTATTATTTTTTGTTTCTCAAAGAGTGGTAGGTCCTATGTTTGGTGGAACTGCCATGACAGGCGCACTGCCGCTAGCCATCTTTCCCGAATATATAAATTAAATTCTGAATATATAAATACAATTTCTGAATATATAAATTCAATTCCCGAATATATAAATTAAATTCTGAATATATAAGTACAATTTTTGAATATATAAATTCAATTCCCGAATATATAAGTACAATTTCTGAATATATAAATTCAATTCCCGAATATATAAATTAAATTCCCGAATATATAAATAACAATTCTGAATATATAAGTACAATTTCTGAATATATAAATTTAATTCCCGAATATATAAATTCAATTCCCGAATATATAAATTACAATTCTGAATATATAAATACAATTTCTGAATATATAAATTCAATTCCCGAATATATAAATTCAATTCTGAATATATAAATACAATTTCTGAATATATAAATTCAATTCCCGAATATATTCAATTCTGAATATATAAATACAATTTCTGAATATATAAATTCAATTCCCGAATATATAAATTCAATTCTGAATATATAAATTCAATTCTGAATATATAAATACAATTTCTGAATATATAAATTCAATTCCCGAATATATAAATTCAATTCTGAATATATAAATACAATTTCTGAATATATAAATTCAATTCCCGAATATATAAATTCAATTCTGAATATATAAATACAATTTCTGAATATATAAATTCAATTCCCGAATATATAAATTCAATTCCCGAATATATAAATTCAATTTCTGAATATATAAATTCAATTCCCGAATATATAAATTCAATTCTGAATATATAAATTCAATTCCCGAA
Source organism: Anguilla anguilla (assembly GCF_013347855.1). Classification (NCBI taxonomy): domain Eukaryota; kingdom Metazoa; phylum Chordata; class Actinopteri; order Anguilliformes; family Anguillidae; genus Anguilla; species Anguilla anguilla. The sequence continues at coordinate 38,583,149 of NC_049208.1, read as the reverse complement.
TATATAAATTCAATTCTGAATATATAAATACAATTTCTGAATATATAAATTCAATTCCCGAATATATAAATTCAATTCCCGAATATATAAATACAATTTCTGAATATATAAATTCAATTCTGAATATATAAATACAATTCCCGAATATATAAATTCAATTCCCGAATATATAAGTACAATTTCTGAATATATAAATTCAATTCTGAATATATAAATACAATTTCTGAATATATAAATTCAATTC